>NC_134574.1:140816422-140848922 GCF_050947875.1 Dermacentor variabilis | reverse complement strand
TGGGAAAGGTGCACAGAATTCCGCGATCTCTTTTTTTTTTTTGGCACTAACTCTATTGTTGTTGTCGATGTCGTCGCTGTTTACGGAATGACCACGGACGTTTCGTAATCAAGAGGACGCATGCTCGTAAACAAGAGGTCTTTGACCTCGGAATTTTCCTCTCAGATGCCCTCTCTGATTCGCGCCCAGCTGTCATGTAACGCAGCGATCGATGGGAACTGTGCCTCCACCCGATCTGCTACCTGACAGAGGAAGCGTTGTTCACTACGGTCTTGCTGACCTGAAAAAATTAGCAGGAGACGAAAAAAGAAGGCCCCCGGTATGTGTGCAAAGAAGGTAAGACAATTCGATGCACGGATTGTGGGAGGCCATTGAAAGGATTTTAAGAGGAAGCTTTAGCTCGGGTGCTCCTATCTGAATACATGTGAAAAGAGAATTCGTTTTTCTCGGCAACCACTGCATCAAATTTGACGAGGTTTGTTGCACTTAAAAGAAAAAAATTAAAATATAGTGACTGCTGGTTTCGGATTCTTGATTTAGGTTGTCAAGTTTTTATTAAAAATTGGCAAAAATTGAAAATTTTCAAGCAACGAAACTATCAAGTTTACAACTCTGTAACTCGGCAAGGAAAATTGATAATACAATTCCGTGAATTGTATCCAATAGTACATTTAAAGCGGTCAAAATTGATATGCTACATATGAATCTCAAAAAAAATTTAATAAAATGGAAACGCAGCTTTTGCACTACCGAGGTTCAACCAAAAAGATCTGGTTCCTTAAAAATCGGTTGTCAGACCTTTATTTGAAGAGAAATAAATGAATATTACGTATAGCTGTGACCCGTGACAAAATTCAAAAATAAAATTGAGTGCCCGGGTTTTATGCGCGAAAACCACTACTTGCTTATGAGGCACGCCGTATAGTGAAAAACTACGGATTAATTTTGACCACCTGGTTCTTTAACGCGTAAACATTTCGCGGTACGCGGGTGTTCCTGCATTCCCACCCCGTCAAAATGCAGGCCGCCGTCGCTGGGATTCGATGCCGCGACCTCGTGCTAGCAGAGCAATGCAATAATTCACCACGGCGGGTGACAAAGTTGAAGCCTGCTTTAAGAAATATAAAGGCAGGCGGCAGGCAAGTGGCAATTTTAGGCGCCATTTCATTGCGGAAAGCGTAGCACGGTTCCCGGGGGCCTGGCCCAGAGATAAGCAGGTCGGGTGACCAGGCCTTGGAGGCAAGGCCGTGGACCACCTCACAATGTCTTGCCGTGTTACCGTGCGCGAGCTCACCGCGGCTTTCCTCCTCCTCTATCTCATCTTTCTATTCCCTCTTTCCCGTCCCCCAGAGTAGGGTAGCTAACCAGACGCATTTCTGGTTAAGATTTCCCTGCCTTCTTTCTTTATTCCCTCCTCCTCCTCTTCCTCCTCCTCCTCCCACCTAGAGGGAAAGTGGCGCCACCGTCTATGCGAGTTTTCTGGCGGGCGCTGCTACCACGGGAATGCCGGGATATATTTCCTCGATGGCTCGGAATAAACTCTTCGTAAATAATCATCATATGTCACCCTATTTTCGTGTGCACCTCAGCACGAACGCATGTCCCAATTATCTACAATTACCCCTGGCTCGCGCTGGCTGATTCCAAGTCATGTCTGCAAATTTCCTGGTTTCATCACCGACTCGACTGCACTTCCCTTCCCTTGGTGCCTAGTTTGCGGCTCTAAGAGACCACTGTTGCGTGTCAACGCGGCTGTTCACAGTCAACACGGCTGTTGACAGTCGACACGGCTGTTGACAGTCGACACGGCTGTTGACGGGTCAACAAAGAAGCTTCCCTCAGGGGACAACGACCGCCGGATTCTGCAGACGCAACAACAACCGTGCAGGGTCGCTGCAAGCTGATAGTCGCTGATAGCCCACTAGTTGACGTAACGGGCCAACGTCGAGGACTAACGTGGGAACTGCATCGACTTGAATTTCCCTGAATGTTACGTGGTTGCCTGGTATGCGGGGGCGATGGGGCAACATAGGAGGCGGAGTCCGGCAGAACGGTGCGACAAAATGGGAGGGATTTTGCGGACGGTTCGACAGTTATGATTGGCCCGAAGTGCACTCGTCAGATTCCATTGTCTAGTTTCCTGGGGGAACACGACTGTTTTAAAAGCGGACGCCTTTGGTGCAGAGCCAGAGGCCTGACGTGTCCTGATGTGGGCTCAAACATTTAATGTACCCCTACATGGAGTGGGCTTCCATATTTGGAGCCAGTGTAAATAATGTGAAATAAATAAACTTTTCTCCTTCGCTCCTATCCCCGGACGTACTAATCAATGTGCCAGGAGGATTCCTGTCCTAAACGCTACTTTAAGCCGCAACATCACCAGTCATGTGCCCTGCGCATTAGATGGCCTGCAAAGTTCCATCTTTTCTTCCTAATGCCAATTAGAATATCGGCTACACCCTTTAGCTCTCTAATCTACACCGCCGTCTTCCCGTCTCTCAGTTACACCTAACATTTCTTGTTCCGTCGCTCGTTGCGCGGTTCTTAATTTGTTCTCAAGCTTCTTTGTTAACCGCAATGTTTCTGCCTGATATGTTAGTACAGGTAGAATGCAGTCAGTGTACATGCCCGTAATGCATCTTTCATTAGCGTTTACGCGCACATAGTACAGCAAGTAAGCGAAGAAAAGACGCAAGTGCGATTGAAACCGACGCACAGTGTGTGCATACTCTGTTCTCTTTTCTCCAACTTTAGTACTTTACCGCCGGTACTAGTTACGTTTCAGATAGCTGTACTCAAAGCGCGTGTACTGACATCTAATGAAAAAGTGTTACTGTGTAATAATACAGAGAGAGAGAGAGAGAGAGAGAGAGATGTATTTTTATCGGGCACTGAGGAGGCTCAATCACGGGGGTGGGTGGAGCCAACGCTGGCGGAGTCCTCAGTCCAGTGACCCAGCAGCGGTGGCAGCACTTTCGACTCTGGCGATGCCGAGCTCGTCAGCACCCTCTCCCAAGCTCGTGCGATGCGTTTTTGTTGGGGAGTGGAGGGGAGGGGAAGGGTTCTTGGGGATTTTTGGCAAGCCCATGTGGTATGGCATAGGGCAGCTCACCCTGTGCAGAAACATACAGAAATACAGAAGAAAGCTGTCTTTTTCCCGATTCTTTAGTAGATGCTGACCCATTGTAACCGATGGAACTGCCGTTAATTCAGACGTGTTCTGAAGGTATGGCCGATTAGTCACCGTGTTCAGTTGTTCTTGGCTTTCGGGGAAAGATGTACACACTAAGGCCCCCCTTACCTCCCCCCCCCTCCCAGCACTCTCATGCATGCAACAACCGCGCACTGCTAGTTTTCCCACTATATTCTTTGACAAACATAAGAATCAAGTACAAGCTCCGCCCACAAAACCGCACTGCCCCTGCCGCATGTGCCTCCGCGCTCCAAAACATATAGTTCCCCATAGACGCCGATAGTGAAAAACGTTCGCTTGCGCCGCTACGTCAAGGAAATTAGCGAACATCTATACATCTATACATCTATAGAACATCTATAGAAACTTTCTTTCAGTCGGACAACGTGGCATTTGCCACTGCCCTCTTCGGTTGTCACCAGTAACACAGAAACTCTGTGGCACGGGCCAAAAATAGCGCAGTCGTCACCACAGGACTACACTATATTACCAAATGTGCGAGGCCCGGGAAACATGTGTAATGGATCTTTCTCCCAAGAGTCAACGTGCCAATATGGCTCGATGGTAGGGAAAAAGAGGGAAGGGTGGCGTCGGAGTAAGTCGACTTGCTGAAACTGACGTCATGCTTCCTCCGCGCTTGCAGAATTGGGGCAGCTTTCCCGTCTATTTGCGTCTTTTCGCCGCCGCCCCTTCCCTCCTTCAATCAACCCTGTCTGGAGTGGCAGGCCCTGGAATATCATAAGCCAACAAACACTGACACCGAGGACAACACAAGAGAAATCACTTGTGCTTAATAAATGAAATAAGAAACGATGAATTAATGAATTGAAAGGGGATGAATAAACAGGGGTCCCAGGGTTCTACTAGGAAACATAAATACCCAAGAAAATAGGTGGGGAAACGGCGCCGCAGTAGCTCAGTTGGAAGAGCATCGCACGCGAAATGCGAAGGTTGTGGGATCTTTCCCCACCTGCGGCAAGTTGGTTATTCATCCGCGTTCATTTACATTAATTTATCATTTCTTATTTCATTTGTTAAGCACAAGTAATTTCCCCTATGTTCTCGGTGTCAGTGTTTGTTGGCTTATTATGATATGACTAACAAAAAAAAAAAGAAATAAACGGGCCCTTCGGTTAACCCACTTCTCGTTTAAGCCCTGGAATAGTAGGAGGGCTGGCATCCAGTTTACATCCTAGTTATCTTTCTCCGATAACCTAAACAAGTCCTGTGCCCTGAAGCCTATAACACGGTCCCGCTGAATATACCCCGCTATGTTGTAGCAACGCGAAGGGGGCAAGTGGGCGTCGAATCAATCAATCAATCAATCAATCAATCAATCAATCAATCAATCAATCAATCAATCAATCAATCAATCAATCAATCAATCAATCAATCAATCAATCAATCAATCAATCAATCAATTTGTGAATTCGTGAATTAAACCCAGTTATATCAAATAACGTTTCCGTAGTTGTTGGCCGCCACAACCGCGAAGAGCGCAGCGCGAATATGTCCGGCGTACGTGACGGCCGGAGCACCGACCGCCACGGGGACAGGAAGTGACATCCGAGACGGAGCAGCTGCGATGATCATAACATAACTGCACGCCGAAGGGAATCGGCCTGTGACGCACGCATTATACGTGCATGAAGAACAGACACCACGAGTCGGCAGTATATTTGCCTGTGCTTTTGTAACATTGCAGTTCTTGAACCATTGTCCCTTGTTTTGAGCTAGTCGTTCATGCCGAAGGGTAACAAGCGGCGCAAAATGACGAGAAAAAAAGACAGAGTAACAGGACGTGGTGGGCGACTATTAGGTGACGTTTATTCACAGAAAACGTGCACTTCTACAGGCAGGGCAAAGCTTCCAGGAACGGGTGCGTCAACATAGGTTCAACATTAAGAATGCCCACCTGGCCTCACCCTGTAAATATTCTGTGCATTCTGTTAGTTTAACGAAACCCAGTTCCTTGGAAAACATAAGGACAAGACACAGCGTGAGATCATTGAAGCCGATCACATTAGGCGAAGGGAAGAGTGCATAAGCATGCCCTCAGTGCCCCTTTTTGAGAAGTAGCAGCAGCAGCAGCAGCATTCGTACTTGTAGACTGTAGTAGTATTACTAATATGGAGGTTTATTAAAGCTTTTTTGGGTAAGATATCCGGTGGAGAAAGCTGATCTTGCTTCTTAATCCACCGGTGTGTATTCCGTAAAGCAGTCACTACCTTGGGGTTTTTAGCGCACGAAAAGGGACGAGAGACAGAGGACTAAGTTATGGAATACCAACACGCCCTAACCTACGCTCTTTCAGTTACTACCCATCGCACCCGCACCACCTACCGTATCTGCATAAGTCTCACATATTTTCGCTGAGAAAGTTTATTTCGGCAAGAGACGGCTTCGGTCGCCGCTTTTGCGACAAGAGTGTCGGACGAAGTTCCCAACCACGCATACCCAACCCCTCATCTACCACCAACGTTGCTCACATATTGTCTTCCATTCTTTACAAAGTTATTCCTCGGAATTTTGAAAATCCTGCCCACAAGCAAAGGCAATAAAAGAAAAACGCCGACAGCGCATATCTTTTATGTTATCTCTTCTCACGCTGAAGTATTAAAAGTGCGAAACAATAACAGGAGGCGACCTACGCAAGAGGCTGCGTTTCTACGACAAAGCCTGCCTTCGTGCATAGCGTTCGCCGCCAGCGTTTCCCGGTAAACGTTACGGTTACATAAGCTGGAGTTATCGGGAAGTATGAAAAGCAGCCAGGGGTTCTTTGAATGCTATCGCGTTCCACAATTAAAGGCGAAGCTAAAGCGTCCACCAAATTTTGAATGCTCGAGTTAAATAGGGAGCTGCTTCTCACTGGTCTGGGCTAGGATAAGGAAGAGTCGGTATGGTATAAGGAATTTTTTTTAGATAACAATTCTCGATTAACTTTCATTCAATCATCCACATTGTCACGTGGCAGTGATCTGACCTACTGTTTACTTTTTTTTAAATAGGTTTGTCCGATTCAGATAAGGTTCGCGGCACTACAAGCTAACATGTGCAGGCGGTGTCGGTTAGGGTGCGCCAGGCTGCACCCAGTAGCTGCAAGCTGCAAGGGTGCACTGCACTGGGGCGGCACGTCGCCTGCACTTGGAGAATCGAGGGCCTATAGGTGCAGCGCACAGTGCAGAAGGTGCAGAGAAACTCGATTGAATCGAATGGACCCATTTTTTGCCCCCTTGTACGACCTTCTTTTTTTGTGTGTGCGTGTGATGGAATACGCTGCCCTTAAAAGCGAATGTTTTCTATAAATAAAGTTCAATTGTTGGTTGGTGCATGCCCTGATATTTTGTGTTTCATCTCCTGCTCATCTTGCGCTCTTGTCAGGCACCCTTCGAATTCAGCAATTTTTTTAGCCCGCGCATGCTGTTACGCTGCCCGACTCGTGTCGACTCGTGGATGCCAATGACTGCGCGCTGATGCTCGAGTGAAGAGGTCGCTGCCCTTTGATGACACTCCAGGTCCTTTCCTTGGCGAAAGAATGGCAACTAGTTGTTCTCGGCGTCTAACTCAAATGTGCTTGAGATGACTTGAGTGAAGGTGTGTTGCTCCAGCAACTCTTAGTCGTGTAGGAATCACCGAGGAGCGTTATAGCAAAGCGTTGTGTTTCTCAATCGATGGGTGGCGATGCGCTACACTTGTTTGTGGCTACACATGGCTTCCTGAAAGGAACCATAAACAGCAACTCTACCGGTTGGAATCTAGGAGGAACTTCGAGCCGAAGGCCATTCTGAATACGACGATAAAGCTATGGTCCCTATTATTAGCCAGTCTAGGGCGCGCCGGCGCGGAAGCTTTCTTGTTTTGTTTACACTCAGCGCGCCCATTCAGTTTCTGTCGGTCGAGTTGAGCAAATAAGTTCTTGCGCTCTATACGTAAACATTTCATATATCCTATGAAATGCTAAACACGTCCTGAATGGTAAAGGGTTCACAGCTGTCAATCTAAACCTATTTTGTTCAAAATTTCTAGGAGTAGACGAATGGCTTTCTCCGCTGAAATGTTATTCGGGAAATGGCCCAGTAAGACGCCTTCGGTCAATGGTTAGTTGCCGATTACGGCCTCCTTTCCCGTGCTTACAAATGGCCGCGGTTGAGGTGTTCTCTGCTGACAGACAGTTACTGCGCCACACTTTACCCCATTTCTTCCACTTTTTCAAACATAAGAATCTCCTTCGGCGGCCTTTGAGTTCTCTTTTTTGTTCCTCGCGTGTCAGCGTTTTTCTACGCCTAATGTTTCGAACACGGGGCTTCGAGATACATCGCCCATATGCGCGGTCTTCGGCGGCCACCGCGAGCAGTCTCGGCAAACACGCTCGGCGGCGATGGCCTTGCGTCGGCGCACACGAGGTGGCGCCACAGCGGCGGTTGGGTCGGGCTTCGTCACCGAAGCCGTCCGTCCGTCCCCAAGGCCTCCCAACCTATTCCGCAACCGGCAGCACACATGCATGTGCGTTCCTCTCTCTCTCTCTCTCTCTCTGCGGTTGCCGTTCGTCGCGCGGTTTCGTCAGTGCAGGGCCGTTGCTACGCCACCGCGGCGCCGTCCATGCGCTGACGGCTCGACCAGAATTGGAGGTTTGGCCTGGCTTACGAGAAATTTTTTTAGAAAGAAAGAAAAAGAAGTCGTGAAACCTGAAAAATGCGTGCACGTAGTAAGGAAACGTAGGCACCATTGTAATATAGCGCCGCGCGCGGGTACCGCTTGCCGGGAACTCGGCTGCGCATCTCAACCGCATAACGGAGCAAAGGTACACATTCGCGACAGCGAAGCAGTAAGGTGGCATTCATACATTCAAGTAACTTTATTGAGTGCCCCGCGATTTGGTGGGGTGGGCCTGAACCCCGCCAAGGTTTCGGCCAAGGGTTGTTGGCCGTTGCCGGCTTAATTCCTCGGCTCGCTGGACGGCCCAGAGTTGGTGCTGCAGTTCCGAGCTGAGCAAGGCAGACTCCCAGCGCGCGCGGAGGCAGTCGCTGTTTGAGGCTGCATCACCGTCATTGTGTATTATACCCGTACATTCCCATACGATGTGCTCTAGGGTGGCTCTAGAGTCAGAATGTCTGCACTTGTGAGAAAAAGAAAACACCACAGGGTTGTCAGTGTGTCCCGTTGCTTTGATAGTGTTATATACCCCGTTAGTGTGTCAAAGCCTTGTATGTATCGATTTAATGGGCCCTGATTAGCAGTGGCCGAACAAGGGATGTATCAGGCTGCAGCTAACGTTGCGACAAGTGAACTTGTCTTCGTCTGGGCCTTCGTGAAGACAAGTGCCTTTGTCGGTACGTACGGCCTCAGACATATCCCTTGTTCGGCCATTCCATTGATTTCTATATAGATCACCTCAATTCTGCATCTTCCTGTGAAAAATATGTCTTGTTTGGACTTCATGAATGTGTCCTGCGGTACACCTACACTGGGTCCTAGAGGGCACATTGAAGGGACAGATACGGGACGCTAACACAATGAGGACTAGGGTTGGTAATGTCGATGAAGAATTAATCCGTTAAATATATACCGCCAAACGATTTGTCTTCATCCATGTCCACTTTTCATTTAGTCGACTTTATTGATTAGATACGTTCGTTTAATCGTTTTCGAGATTTCGACAGGAGAAGCGTGAAAGTTTTGATATCGTACTGGAATGGCAGCGCACGAACAGTCACTATGCCGCTGTGGTAGAGCGTCTGTTGACTGTGCTTCCGAGTGACGCCGAGCAGAGTAAAGGGCCCCTTAAACTTCGTAAAGCAGCGACAAGCTTTGCACAATGCCGCCTCCTCCTCGCGCGCTCTGGAGGAGGCCGACGCCGCGTCGCTATTGGCCTAATGGCATCACGTGAGCCCTCGCGCCGGCTTCGTTTGTTTACAGTCGTGCTTCAGCGCCATTTTCGCTTGAGCAGTGTAGGCAGCGTAACGTCGAAGAGGGAGCGTGAACGAGAGGAGAAACGAGGAAGAGTGAAGGCGGAGAAGGATAGTGCCTCTACCAAGTTTAAGGCGCTTTAGAGCAGAGCGCCTTCCGCTCTCTTCCCCCACGGTGCGCACGCCACCACGCCGCCCGAAACCTGAAGCTTTAAATGTTCCTCGCAATTCAACGAGTACTATAGCAACCCAGTCGTCGATCGTCGAGCCACTCCCAGACCACTAAAGACGTGGCACATCATTCGCGCCGGTTTGGAGCGCGTATCTGAGATAGCGGTGGAATTCATGTAGGCTCCAACAAACCTATAGCTTCTGTTTCGTAATCTATTCTCGCATGCTGACTGTGTGGCCATTCAAAAACGGCGTCGGTTTCACCCAAATATCCCAGCCAATTCACATTCCTTCGCTCTGTAGAAAAGAGCATGCGGCGTAATATCGTAAACCAGTAATTTTCTTTTCGAGTGTGCATGTCGCCATATCTTGGTTATTTTAGTTGGGCTGCACCTTTCCCTTTTGGCATTTTTCTTATTTATTCCTTAACTGTATTGTTGTTTATCTCTTCGAAGGCCACACTAGAGCCGACTCTGTCTAGTCTTTAACTAGTTTAATATTACTCTTTATCAAACTTCATGCCCTCGCATTTCTAATTTGGTTCCACCTCTCAAACATTATAATGGGGTCCTACAAAACTAGATAAGATTGTTTCAACCTTTTTAAAGTGCGCAGCAAAAATTTCGATTAATCAATTATTCCACGGAAAACCCTGCAAGGAAAACTAATAATCAATCAAAGGCTACCGTTATAAATGATCAATCGTTAATATAACAAAAAGAAAATCAATCGACCATCCCTAATGAGGAGCCACGCACACAGCCCCACAGTATCGTGCGTGCTGCGTTACGATGTCAGTGTATATGTGTGCCGTTATTGCGTTTGTGTTGTATATGTGTCCTTTTAATGTGTGTCCTGCGGAGAAAAAAAAACAGGGCTGTGTGTTTGTCCAACAGGGCACAGTGAAAGAGACACATACCTTACCATTACGCAGTAATAAGAGGAGGCACAATGCGTATGCGTGCAGACCTCAGACGCAGGACACTGGGACATCCCAGTCACCTCAGTGCCGTGAATGTGTACTCGTATACCGATTCCTGGCGAGATGCATGCTGAATGCTCTTGTACATCGTAAAGACCCAGAACGCAGTACCCTATAGGGAATACTAACTACTTTGAGGTAAGGCGTCTCAGCGATGGGCTGACGTCCCGAATTTTCCATCAGCAGAAGGTTTTCAAGCCCTACGTAGACCTTTCCAGATGACGTCAGAGTCACAATGCGACGACCTTGCAAAACGCGATCGATGAAACGCACCCTTAAGTGTGTGACATGCGCAGACCTATGCCACCGAGTCAGTTTCTTCTTTTCTACAGAAGTCCTGCTCACTTCAATGTGCCTGTGCACACGTTGGCCAGTAACTCTGACTACAGCGCAAGATGCCTAGTATCCGTTTTCTTAAGTCTAAAAAAAATCACTCGTTTTACATGAAACAGAGAAAAAAAGAAAGAAAGAAGAAAGGCAGGCAATTTAACCGATTGAACACAGTTTGTTATTAGGGGAGAGGACAATGAGTGCCACAGAGTCGATGAGAAGGGGAGAAGGACCTGGTGCGAAGTACAGTTAAGGACAGCAACATGGATATTGTAGCCTTGCGCGTAGATGATGCCTGAAGCCAGGGTCCTGGTACCTTTCGCTCGGTGAACGGTCGATTGTCTAACCAGCCTGGTGTTGTTTTACTGTTTAAAAAGAACAAAATGAGAAAGGTAGTCCGCGGGCTTCCTAACTATCCGTGGACACATGTACTGTCACGCCGCCAAGAGGAGGTAAATATGAATTAGAAGACCACATTACGTGCTAACGCTAGAATAATTTCAGTATTTAGATGTTCTGTCCCACTAGTCTCACCAGCTGCGTATGTAAATTGTACGGGAAAAGAAATTGTAGACGCCAGCTTTTCACTGGTGGCGAAACAGTGCAGGAGTGCCAGTTCATGACAGGCTTTGTAACTCGAAGGTGAACGATGCTTATTCCAGACTATATGGCGTTCGCGGAGCATGAACGTGGCTGCGTAAGGCTAAAGCCATGTCCACGTTAGCGGCACGGCCAGTGACTGCACGCCGTTTGCCATTCGCGGGCCCCCGGCCGTCAGCGGTTTACCCTGCGAACTACTATAGATCACCGCACAGAGGATGGGCCCGGGACCCATCTTTTTGCATCAGCCGGGCAGCAACGTGGCCAATCAGTGACAGAGGAGTGGTCTCTGTTTTTACGCTCTGGCGCCTTACGAGCAGTCTCACCACCGCTGAGCGTTCAATGCCGATATCGTTGCTAGGCCTTTCCAGGTTTGCTTCGAAGCGGTCTAAGGTGCCTCATAAACAAACTGTCGGTGCTCGTAAGTTCCCACCTAGTGGACAAGTCCCTTTCGTCTGCTGCTGAAGCGGCGATTGGCTGGGGGCGCCTGTCTCCTTCTCGCGCGTACCCCATTCCATCCATTCAGAACTGCAACAACTGACGAAATGGACGTGTCCACTATAGGTGGACACTTACAGAATGCACCCCCTGCGGCCTGCCGTCTACATTGGACACTACTCGCGCGGGAGACGCTCTACGGTTCCGAAGGCCGGTGGGCTGCCGCTACATGTTTGCTGATACAATGCGTAAACGTTCCTTAAACGGAGGGAGAGTGTATAGGCATCGAAGAAAAGCCACTCGCAGAGAACGAAGACAAATGTCAATCTTCGTACATTTTCAAGCGCCGGCGTACATTTTCAAGCGCCGAGTCCGGCGTCACGACGGTGCAAATAAAGCCCCTCAAACTTCGTAAAGTAGTGCCACGCTTTGAAGAATGCCACCTCCTCCTCGCGAGCACTGTCCGAGGCCGACGCCGCGTCGCTATTGGCCTAATAGCGTCACGTGGGCCCTCGCGCCATGCATCAGCGCCATTTTTGCTCGAGAAGCGCCTACGGAGTGACGAGGAGCGTATGTTGGCGCCGTTGATACGCTCGAGCAGTGTAGGCGGCGCCACGGTCGAAGAGGGAGCATGAAAGAAAGGAGAAACGAGGAGGAGTGGAGGCGGAAGAGGAACGTGTCGCTATTTTATGAAGTTTAAGGGGTTTTAGGTTCAAAGGTCACCGCTCTCTCTCTCTCTCTCTCTCTCTCTCTCTATATATATATATATATATATATATATATATATATATATATATATATATATATATGTGTGTGTGTGTGTGTGTGTGTCCCGAAAGTCCACAGCAGCAGCTTGCCTTTCAGCTGACTGTAAAGCACGATGTAAATTGATAAGTTCATCCTCCGCCCAGCATTGTGTTCACCGGGACGGACGGAACATTGTAAGACCACCATGTTCGCGCGTCTCTTGACTGTTCACTTGGTTTCAACGCGCTCGCAGCAGCAGTGAAAAAAAGTGATTGCATCACAAGTTGGCACGGAATTTCGAAAGATCGTCACCGGCGAATGGCCGTCGGGCCTTATACATTTCTTCGGTCACCATGTGGCACAACTTTCTTTACCTTTTTTTTGCTTTCATTCGTCTTTTATTAAATGTTCTAGCCTCCCTGATACCCTTAAATCGCGAGAAATGACCTGCTCCATACAGGCAGCCCAGAATGATATTTTTGTGTGTGAATTTATGTTCAACAAAAGAAAAAGCGAAAGTATACCATACTCCAACAAGTTTGCCGTTGAAGAAGTTTGAGTATGGCGACACATAGTCATCGTGTATGTTCCAAGTGAATTAAGAGTATTTAGAAAGTAGCGCAGAAGCACATGGACGACGAAAGAAAAAGACTCTTTCGTCGTCCATGCGCTTCTGCGTTACTGTGTAAATAATGCTTTACCAACTAGCCCATCAGTCTGTGCTTTTAACTGAACCAGGCACGCAGATTGCTGACGTCAGCAGAGTGAACGTACCTAATATGACGCTTAACATAAATGAACGAATGAATCAATCAAGCAACAAATGAATAAATGAATCTTTATTATTTGTTTACAGATGTACACATACCATACCGATGAGCGTACCGGAATTATGCAGTGAGAGCACCGGGAGTGATGAAAGTTGAAGCAACAGTGCAGCCAACAAGAAGTTAATTTTGCAGCAAAACAAATAACATGGAATACATGAATGTAAGAAGAGACGAGTTATTTATATCATCCTCGAACTCTCAGCGACAAAACTGTTTGTCTATCTAAGAATGCATTTTGATTTCCAGCACACCTAAACCTATATAGCAGGACTCGTTGCCATGGAGACATCTCATAGCATAAAAGGGTCTCGTTGAAATGGTTGTTTTTTTGTCTAGCAACAAGAGATATCAAAGGAGCATTAGATAAATATACTGCGTCTGGAGGGGAAGCACAGTCGAAGACAGCAGAAGATCTGGTGGGGGGATGGCGGAGAGAAAATTTGCCGGCACAGCTTGGAATGAAGGTCACTGGGCAGTGGACATAAATATAGGCTGCTGCTGCTGATGGTGATGGTCACGTCTGGCTGTTTACTGTTTTATTTTGGTTGTCGCAACGCGAGGCAAGCTAAAACTGTTACAGAATCTTTCGCTAGACGTTTCGCATAATGGCCACAGCGGGGCGCTGTAGACGAGAATATCGAAACTGAAAGTGGCATCAAATCAGTCTGCACTATACTTGGTGCATGTTCTGGCGGAAGTTAAGAACCTCCACCCCCCGTGTAGTTTCTTCCGTCTGTAGCCACGAGAGCTGGTCCACAACTACCGCCCACGACAAGTCGCAGCCCTCGGGTGTCCTTATTGGGTGACCGCTCGTCGATCAGCCGTGACATAGTCACGTGCGCAGTAGCGAGCGAACATCCATCATCCCTCGCATCGGCGTGCATGTTCCCGCTAACCCTAACGGCGCGCGAGCGCCTTCGCGCTGGTCACTGTCCGTTGCGCGGAGGCGGGGAACGGCGCCGGCAACCTTCTCCTCCTCGCTGCTGCTCCAACTAGGGAGCGATCGTGATTGAGAGAGTTCGGACAGCGCGTCGACAGCTCCGCCGGCGGGCCTGCCCAGCCCCGAATCAAACGCTGCGTCGGGGCCACGCCGAGGTCGATCGCCCGCCGTCACCACGAGAGGGCGACGACTGCAGAAGCGCCCGTTTCGAGTCGAGCGGTTTTACATAGCGTGCTTATCGGAGGTTGTGGATGTAGCGTACGTTCGCTATCGTAGGCGTCTTCTACAGCCGACGCTGTCTCCATCCAACGCCACCTATAACCCTCGAGGAGCTATGAGCACAGTGGCAAAAGCCCCGCTGTCCAATCCGAAGAGAATTTGTACAGATACGCCTGGCCAGATTTAGTTCGCTCATTTCTCTGACATTACGGTGGAGTCGCGAACTCATTTCGGTATCAGCATCACCCCGGAACTATTGCTTCGGAGCGCCGAGGCGCTGAAACCTTGTCTGCTGCAGTTCTGTGAGTGTAGCTTGTGCCGAATGCTCAGATTTTGACCGAGTATAGACACACCTGTCCCGTCGAACGAAGCCGGGACCGTATCCAGGTTTCAGGTTCCAGATTTATTGCAGGTGACGAGGCAGCACCAACGACGATGACAACGACGTTTAGAAATGCCAAGGGACCATCCCGGTACAGACAGTTCCGGAGTAGCTCGGTCAATTTGGTTTATGCGATGGAAGTGACAGGCTTGAATACCCTGTGGCAAGAAGTGTTTTTGCACCGAGAGCGTTTTTTCTTTCGTTGATCTTACAGTTATATTAGCCGTCCGTGTGGCCACAGTCCCCCATCGATTCAAATATGAGGCCGGAGGACACGGTGTTCTTTTTTGTCTGGGTCTGTTCCCCAGCCAATACGGCCGCACGCACTTTTGGGGCATTACCACTGCAGGGATGGCAGTCAGAATGGAGATGCCGAGGTATTCAGCTGCCTTGTCTCTCTATCTATCTATCTATCTATCTATCTATCTATCTATCTATCTATCTATCTATCTATCTATCTATCTATCTATCTATCTATCTATCTATCTATCTATCTATCTATCTATCTATCTATCTATCTATCTATCTATCTATCTATCTATCTATCTATCTATCTATCTATCTATCTATCTATCTATCTATCTATCTATCTATCTATCTATCTATCTATCTATCTATCTATCTATCTATCTATCTATCTATCTATCTATCTATCTATCTATCTATGTCTGTCGGTCTGTCCGTTTGTCTGTCTGTCAAAGACAATATAGGAAAGATGTCTGTCAAAGGAAAGATAGGAAGGAAGGATCTCCGGTAGGCTACCCTGTACCAGAAAATGAGGAAAGGGGCAAGAAAGATTAGAGAACAATAAAGCAAAAGACAAAATGCAGAACTGTCTCTGTGGGTACTGTCAAAAAAGTCTGCGAAGGTGCCACATACGCCTACGCATTGTTAATGTCCCACTAATGCACTCAACATCACAAAGGGAAAAGACACAATTGTTCACACGGTGTGGTATCTCTTAAACAAGTCGCACTTCTGCCGGGAAAGGCGAAGCATCAGTTGCGATAGGAAATTAGCGGACGGCTAGACGAAGTAGGGATAGTAGTTGTACTGGCGGTATAAACTTGTAAACCGAGGCATACTAACTAAATTAACAGGCATGGTGTCACGCATGCACAACCAAACATGAACACATCTCACTCAATGACCGCGGAAACTCGCTATAAAAACGCATCAACGCGAACTAAGCCGCCAAAGGACAGCGGAAGGCGGACTCTGTCCCCGTCGCAGATGACCTTCAAGATACAGCTTCCCGGACGGGGGCGCGGAGCAGCCCGCAGTAAAACGGCCTCGGACGCTTTCACTCGCACATACAGCATACGGCGCGCGGCGACGATCTTATTGCCCTTGGACTTTATACAGAACCTCACGGCGACGGCGACGGCATCAATGCACCCAGAATGTCCATATAATTATTGCAATAATAACGCAGCAGGCAGCGCCTGTATAGCGGCTCGCGCTGATGTCCCTGTCGAACTGTGTTCCAACAATTTTACTTTCCGCGATTGGGCGTTTCTGCAGCTAGTCTAGCGTGGTGAGAGCACTGTTTGTTCTAATTAAGCAAACCAGTAAGCAACCAAGCAAATTAAGGAATCAAAGCAAGAAAACAAAGGAAGCAAGACAAGCAGATACGAGTAAAGAAAAGCATGATA
Organism: Dermacentor variabilis; assembly: GCF_050947875.1. Classification (NCBI taxonomy): domain Eukaryota; kingdom Metazoa; phylum Arthropoda; class Arachnida; order Ixodida; family Ixodidae; genus Dermacentor; species Dermacentor variabilis. The sequence goes on along the minus strand of NC_134574.1, from coordinate 140,832,529 downwards.
AGCAAAGCAAAACAATCAAAGCAATTAAACAAATCAAAACAAAACAAGCAAAGCATAACAAAGCAAGGCAAAGCAACGCAAAGCAAAGCAAGCAAGTAAAGCAAGACAAACAAAAAAAGCAAAGAAAAGCAAGGCAAGCAAAGCAAAGCAATCCAAGTGAAGCAACCAAAGCGAAGCAATCAAAGCGAAGCAAGCAAAGCAAAGCAAGGCAAGCATAGCGAGCAAAGCAAGCAAAGCAAAGATGAGCAGGAAAAAGCAAGACAAGCAAAGCAGAGCAAAGAAAAGCAAGACAGGCAAAGCAGAACAAGCTAAGCAATTAAGCAAAGCAAAGCAAGCAAAGCAGGCAAAGCAAAATAAGCACATCAAAGCACAGCAAAGCAAAGCTAAATAAGACAAGCAGAGCGGAGAAAATAAAAGCAGGACAAGCAAAGCAAAACAAATCAAGGAAAGCATAGCAAAGCAGCGCAAAGTAAAGCAAGCAAAGCAAAGCAAGCCAAGCAAACAAGCCAAAGAAAGCCAAGTAGAGCAAGGAAAAGGAAGACAAGCAAAGCAGAACAAATAAAAGGAAGACAAGCAATTCAAAACCAGCAAAGCAAAGCAAGCCAAACAAGGCCAGCAAAGCAAAGCAGAGTAAAGCAAAGCAAGACAAGCAAAGGGGAGCAAAGAAAGGCAAGACAAGCAAAGCTATTAACCAAAGTAAACCAAACAAAGCGAGGAAAGAAGCATAGCAATGCAGCGCAAAGAAAAGCAAGGCAGCGCAAAGCAAAGCAAGGCAAGAAAGCAAGCAAGCGAAGCAGAGTAAAGCAAAGCAAGACAAACAATCTACAACATGCAACGCAATTAAGCAAAGCAAACCAAATCAATAAAAAGAAGTTAAGGAAAGCAGTACAAAGCAAGCAATGCATAGCAAAGCAAGCGAAGCACAGCAAGACAAGCAAAACAAAACGAGCAAGGCAAACAGGCAAAGCAACGTGTAGCAAAGCAAGGTAAAGCAAAGCAGCGTAATCTAAGCAAAACAAAGCAAGATAAGCAAAGCAGAACAAAGAAAAGCAAGACAAGCAAAGCAAAACAAGTAAAGCAATTAAGCAAAACAAACCAAGCAAAGAAAGCAAGGCCTTCAAAGCAGAGAAAAGGAATGCAAGACAAGCAAAGCAGAACATATCAAAGCATAGCAATGCAAAGCACTGCAAAGCACTGCAAAGCAACGCAAAGCAACGCAACCCAAAGCAGCGCAATGCAAGCAAACCCAAGCGAAGCAAACCAAAGCGTAGCAAAGCAAAACAAAGCAAGCAAGGCAAAGCAGAGCAATACAAACAAAGCAACACAGGCAAACAAAATAAATAAATAAACAAATAAATAAATAAATAAATAAATAACTGATGCAGATCCAGTGCACATATTGCAATCTGCAGGGTCCTTCAAAAACGTCTTCGAAATTATTTACTTATTTATTTTAAAATATCTTAGCAGCCCCACGAGAACTATCTAGTGGTGGGGCATGAACGAAGGGCAGAGAGAAGAAAAAAACACATCTAGCAGACAGGCAAGCCTGAGTATAAGTATATACAGAAGTACTGCGATACAGGAGTGCCGCAAGAACGAGCAGAAAACATTCTTGCAATACAGGGTTACAAATGAAGAGTACAAAAAAAAAATACTAAGCATACTCGCATAAAAAAGTTAGTTTGAATTAACGTACAAAGGATCGGATAATTTTAGCACTCCTATTGCTCGCCGCGCACATAATCAAACATGCGTAACAAAAGGCATAGTTTAAGAAGCTTAAACAAACAAAAAAAAGAGAACTCCAGTATGACGTTACATGGTGATACATAAACGAGAAGAAAGGGGGTTAATCGAGGGGCCCGATTTTTATTAGTCATATCATGAGAAGCCATCAAACACTGAAACTAATGTTTGGATCGCACCGCTGGTACGATCGGTTTGGAACTCGGCGCTGACGCCCGTGGTTGTACCTGGGTCGCAAGCCCCAAGGGTAGCGTTGGCCTGGCGGCCTGGGGTACAACTGGAAGCATCCGAAGGTCCCGGCAAAGCATGAGTCGACTGGTAACAACGAAACAACTTGTTTATTTTAACATCTCAGAGAGTTGGCGGTCAGGTTTGACCGAAGTAGAGAGACGGGAGAGCACTTCACTCAACAGAAGAAATCGGAGCCCCCTTCTTGGCGTCCGGGGCAGCTGTTTTTATACTCTCGCAGTTGAGGGCAAGAAGGAACCCCTCAAAAGACGAGCACGTGAATGTACAATGGGCTAATGGTGACGCACACTGTCGTAGCGCTGCCGTAGCACCATGTCGAGCACGATCTCGTAGCACCCTGTTGTAGCGATGCCGTAGCACCATGTCGAGCACGATCTCGTAGCACCCTGTTGTAGCGATGCCGTAGCACCATGTCGAGCACGATCTCGTAGCACCCTGTTGTAGCGATGCCGTAGCACCATGTCGAGCACGATCTCGTAGCACCCTGTTGTAGCGCTGCCGGTCGGGCACAATGACTGTAATGAGAGGATGATCCCTGCTTTCGCAGCGCCTGGTTCTGGCACAATGACTGGAATGCGAGGGTGATCCTTTGTGGTCGCATCGCCGCAGTCGCGCCTGGAAACACCTGCCGATGAGCGTTGCGGCGACGACGATCGGGCCAAAATGTCTGCCGCCCCGCTGCAGTCGCGCCGGCAAAACCACGTGTCGCAGGCGAAACGCAACAGACCGCCCCGCCGGGGGAAGGAGATCCCGATGGACAGGGGACTGCATCCGCTGTCCGGAGGGATGTCGCTCGATGATGCTCATAACCGAAGTCGGGCGTCCCTCGACGTTTCTTGAGCGCAGCGCACAGAGAAGGCCTCGTTCTCTAGTTCAGGTTCGCACGGGACCCTGCAAAGTGACTTCGGGAGAGTTCACATTTTTGTTCTCGTTCCCGGCAAGCGTTAGAACTACGCTGAAACTCAACCGCTCAGTCAGCAAGCACGGCACAACCCTCACTAAGCCCTGCCAGGCTCTTTCCCCTTTTTGTAACGCACCTCAAAGGAATATTGTTGTAAAGCGAGGCTCCAGCGCAGGAGGCGGCCATTTTTGGGAGAGATGGTCTGCAGCCATTGGAGAGGGCAGTGATCCGTCTCAATGATAAACCTCGAGCCGGCTAGATAGCATGACAATTTCTGAACGGCCCACACGAGACACGCACACTCTTTCTCGGTGGCGCTATACGCCTGCTCACGACTGGTCAGCTTACGACTAGCATACAGGACGGGGTGTTCTACTTCTCCATTTTCCCGTTGGCACAGTACAACGCCCATGCCTCGCTCACTAGCATCGCACTGAACAATGAACCCTTTTGTATAGTCTGGCGATCGTAGCACAGGCTGGCTTGTTAGGGCACTCTTTAGGGCGCTAAAAGCTCTTTCCTTTGTCTCGTCCCAGACGACTGTTTGAGGCTCTGTCTTTCTTAGAGCATCCGTCAGGGGAGCCGCGATATCAGAGTACCTAGGGATGTACCTCTGATAGTAGCCGGCGACACCCAAGAACGACCGAATATCGGTCTTGGTGCGCGGTTGCGGAAAGTCTCGCACAGCGGCCACTTTTATTTCAGAGGGGCGGCGACGACCCTGACCAATCACGTGACCGAGGTAGACAACCTCGGCCTGTGCTAACTGGCACTTAGGAGCCTTTACTGTCAAGCCCGCTTCGCGCAGGCGGGTTAGCACTGCCCGCAAGTGTGTCATATGCTCAGACCAGGATGCGGAGAATATCGCTACGTCGTCTAGATACGGTAAAGCGAATTCTTGCTGTCCCCGCAACACTTTATCCATGAGACTTGAAAAACAGTATGGCGCGTTCTTCAAACCAAAACTCAACACTTTAGGACGGAATGTTCCCATTGGTGAAATGAACGCCGCATACCTACTAGCCTCTTCTGTAAGTGGAACCTGCCAATAACCCCTGACAAGATCTAGGGTGGAAATAAACTGAGCGCTACTAACTTTCTCAAGGCGCTCCTCGATGTTAGGGATCGGATAAATTTGATCCTTAGTGATGGAATTAAGCCTGCGGTAGTCGACGCAAGGACGAGGTTCCTTGCCCGGTACCTCAACTAAAATCAAAGGGGAGGTATAATCACTCTCACCTGCCTCAATAACACCGAGCTGTAGCATTTTCTTTACCTCAGCCTCCATAATATCGCTCTGGCGGGGTGACACCCGATACGCCTTGGATCGTACTGGCTCTGTGGAGGTAAGTTCTATATCATGAGTAAGTACAGAAGTCCTACCAGGCCTCTCAGAGAACAGACCTTGAAACTCTTGTAATAGCTGGTGTAGTTCGGTTTTCTGCTCAGGCGACAGCGGCGCTTTACTGATAAGGTCACTAATGACTTGACCGGTGTCTTCCCTGTTCGTCACTGAGCCTAGTCCCGGAAGCTCGACCGGAAGCTCTTCAGGAACGTTTACCATCATGCACACCACTGCTTCCCTTTGTCTATAAGGTTTGAGCAGATTACAGTGGTAAACTTGCTGTGCTTTCCGCTTTCCTGGCAGACTTACCACGTAGTTAACGTCCGACAGTTTCTGAACAATTCGTGCTGGGCCCTCCCACTGCACGTCTAGTTTGTTGTTTAGCGATGTGCGCAATATCATGACCTCATCGCCCACCTCAAAACGACGGGCCCTGGCGGTCCGATCATAATAAACCTTGGCCCTCTGCTGGGCCTTTGCCATTGCTTCACCTGACAACTCCTGTGCCCTTCTTAAGCGTTCGAGGAGCTTAAGTACGTACTCCACCACGACTGGGTCGTCGCCCCTACCTTCCCATGATTCTCGAAGCATGCGAAGCGGAGATCGAAGCGAGCGACCGTACACCAGTTCAGCTGGCGAAAACCCCGTAGCCGCATGCGGCGCGGTCCTTAAAGCAAACATCACCCCAGGCAGACACAGCTCCCAGTCAGTTTGATGTTCAAAACACAAGGCTCTCAACACGCGCTTCATGACGGAGTGGAGCTTCTCAACGGAATTCGACTGTGGGTGGTACACTGAGCTGTGTAGCAGCTTTACCCCACACCTTTCGAGAAAAGTTGTCGTCAAAGCGCTAGTAAACACTGTGCCCTGATCTGATTGAATTTCTGCAGGAAAACCAACTCGCGCAAATATGGACAGTAGTGCATTAACTATCTCAACTGAGCTGAGTTCTTTAAGCGGCACTGCTTCAGGGAACTTTGTCGCTGGGCAGATCACAGTCAAAATGTGTCTGTACCCCGTGGCTGTTACCGGCAGAGGTCCCACAGTATCAATAACGAGCCGTCTAAAAGGCTCCGTAATGATAGGTACCAATTTCAACGGCGCCCTCGATTTGTCCCCTGGTTTGCCCACCCGCTGACAAGTGTCACATGTCCTCACGAAATGGTCTGCGTCCCGAAAACACCCTGGCCAATAGTACTCTTGCAAGAGACGGTCCTTAGTTTTCTTAACTCCTAGGTGTCCGGACCACGAACCCCCGTGTGACAAGCGCAACAGATCCTGACGATAGCATTGAGGCACGACCAGCTGATCGAACTCCACTCCTCTGCGGTCTAGATACTTCCGGTACAGGACTCCACCTCTTTCCACAAAACGCGCAGTTTTCCTGGCGATACCTTCTTTGACATTGCAGCGCACGTTTTCCAGGCTGCCATCCTTTTTTTGCTCGGCTATCAAAGCCGACCGGCTGACTTTTAGCAACCTATCAAGTCCGTCTGACGTAGGCGCGATGAGCAAATCAGTAGATAGCTCTTCTAACTTTCCCGCGTCGGGCGTTTCCTCTCCAGTATCCGGCGCCTTTAACGTTACAGACTCAAGTTTATTCAGTTCGGGCGTGCTCGGAATATCAGCTTGCTGCGCCTCTGACCCTTTTTCGTTGTTTGATAACGTCGGCCCCGCAACTACCGCCTTTGCAGCGAGCTCCCGAACCTTCGATCTGGTTAAGGCCTGAACACTAGCTTCACCAAACAAAAGCCCCTTCTCGCGCAGGAGGTGATCGGACCTGTTTGAAAATAGGTACGGGTACTGGGGTGGCAGCATAGATGACACTGCCGCCTCCGTCTCAAGCGCTCCGAAAGGTCCTTCAATAAGCACCTTTGCTACTGGCAGACACACGCTATGAGCTTCCACGGCTTGCTTGATCCACGCGCACTCGCCCGTGAACATATGGGGTTCTACATAAGACGGGTGAACTACATCCATCGTAGCTGCGGAATCGCGAAGCACTCGGCACTCTTTCCCGTTCACGAGGAGGTCTCGCATGTAAGGCTCGAGAAGCTTCATGTTCTCGTCAGTGCTGCCTATTGAAAAAAACACAACTTTTGGTGTTGTTTCCGGACACTGCGCTGAAAAGTGACCCGGCTTCTGGCACGTATAACAAACGCGCGCTTGCCTCATCTCGAACCGCTTTCTGCGTTCGGCTTCGGCTGCCGCCGTCTCCTTAGGTTCGGTCGCACTGCTTCCACTCGCATCCGCACTACGCGTGTTCCCCTTTGCTCTCATGGGTGTGAACTTTGGCCTCTCGAACTTCGAGCCAAATTCACCCTTTTGACCGTCCTTAGCTCCGCGAGCCCGACGCGTCACAAACTCCTCGGCTAGCTCAGCGGCTTTAGCCACCGTACAAACGTCTGGCCTATCCAAGACCCAGTATCGCACGTTCTCCGGTAACCGACTATAAAACTGTTCTAGCCCGAAGCACTGCAGAACTTTATCGTGGTCACCAAACGCTTTCTCTTCTTTGAGCCACTCCTGCATGTTCGACATAAGCCTATACGCAAACTCTGTATATGACTCGCTTTTGCCTTTCTCATTTTCCCGAAACTTCCGACGGAACGCCTCCGCAGACAGCCGGTACTTTTTTAGAAGACTCGATTTCACTGTGTCGAAATCCTCTGCCTCCTCTCTATCCAAGCGAGCGACTACGTCGGCCGCCTCGCCGGGTAACAAAGTGAGCAAGCGCTGTGGCCACGTTTCCCGAGAGAACCCCTGCTTCTCGCACGTTCGCTCAAAGTTAACCAGGAACAAACCAATGTCCTCTCCAAGCTTAAACGGCCGCATCAGGTCAGTCATTTTGAACAATACGCGTTCTCCTGCACCGTGTGCCTGACTTCCATTACGAGCGCGTTCCATCTCTACCTCAAGACGCTTCATTTCCAAAGCGTGTTGACGGTCACGCTCTTCTTTTTCTTTCTGCTCTTTAAGTTCGCGCTCCTGTTTCTCTTTTTGCTCTTTAAGTTCGCGCTCATATTTCTCTTTTTGCTCTTTAAGTTCGCGCTCCTGTCTTTTTGACCTCTCCTCAATAGTCTCAAGGCATTCCGACAGCTCGTAATCCTCAGCCTCTAACTCAAGAATAGCCTTTAGCAGTTCTGGTTTTCTGAGTTTGTCCGAGACATCCAGACCCAACTCTCTTGCAAGCTCCAGCAATTTCGGTTTGCGCAACGACTTCAAATCCATGGCTGCTCTGAATGCTGCTTTCTCTACTGCTTACTATTGTCTTGCCGCAACTAACCCGGCAGCAACGACAACCACAATTACCAGCTCTGTTTCTAACCCTAACAAAAGCCTGGCAAAGCTCAGAAGAAGAAAGTCCCGCACTCACCAAACCTCGCAGGCAGGAATTCCGCGCAGTCGTTCCGCTGCAGGCAACCAGTCGTCACACAGGGCTCGTTGCACTGCTCCCGGATCGTTGTTGAGCTGTTCAGCATACAGTCAACTGCATCTCTTCGCTGCTGGCCTTCGTTGTCGCGATCTCACCGCTGGCAGACAGTTGTTTGAAGTCGGAGGCGATCTCACCGCTGCCAACCAGATGTTTGGATCGCACCGCTGGTACGATCGGTTTGGAACTCGGCGCTGACGCCCGTGGTTGTACCTGGGTCGCAAGCCCCAAGGGTAGCGTTGGCCTGGCGGCCTGGGGTACAACTGGAAGCATCCGAAGGTCCCGGCAAAGCATGAGTCGACTGGTAACAACGAAACAACTTGTTTATTTTAACATCTCAGAGAGTTGGCGGTCAGGTTTGACCGAAGTAGAGAGACGGGAGAGCACTTCACTCAACAGAAGAAATCGGAGCCCCCTTCTTGGCGTCCGGGGCAGCTGTTTTTATACTCTCGCAGTTGAGGGCAAGAAGGAACCCCTCAAAAGACGAGCACGTGAATGTACAATGGGCTAATGGTGACGCACACTGTCGTAGCGCTGCCGTAGCACCATGTCGAGCACGATCTCGTAGCACCCTGTTGTAGCGATGCCGTAGCACCATGTCGAGCACGATCTCGTAGCACCCTGTTGTAGCGCTGCCGGTCGGGCACAATGACTGTAATGAGAGGATGATCCCTGCTTTCGCAGCGCCTGGTTCTGGCACAATGACTGGAATGCGAGGGTGATCCTTTGTGGTCGCATCGCCGCAGTCGCGCCTGGAAACACCTGCCGATGAGCGTTGCGGCGACGACGATCGGGCCAAAATGTCTGCCGCCCCGCTGCAGTCGCGCCGGCAAAACCACGTGTCGCAGGCGAAACGCAACACTAAGGACAACATAGGGGGAATTAAGCACAAAGTAATTTCCCCTATGTTGTCCTTGGTTTCAGTGTTTGTTCGCTTCTCATGATATGGTGATACATGGTATCATAGTATCACACTCGGAAAATAGTGGTCTAAGACGAAATATGTAGGTTCAGGAGTTTTCTTAATGTTCCTTTACCTGCTTGGCCGGGGCAGTGCTGTAAGTAAAGGCATTCTATTCGCGAGTGGATCGTGGCAACGGTGAGATAAATATTCATCTGTGTTTTCGTAGATGCGAGTAAAACATAAGACGTTATTCAGCGGTCAGGATACGGGACATTCATGTTACAGCAGCAAAAGTGACGACTTCATTTGACGAACGTACTTATGGAGCAAGGGCAGGAGTGTGACCTCAGAATGGCTACTTAGTGTGTAAAGCGATATGTCAAGTTTGATTCGAATTTTTCTTGACTGACAATTGTAAATGCGGCAAATTAGTCAACTGTCTCGATTTGGATAGCTTCCAGCGTGCAGAGAAAGTATTCACAATGGGGAGACCGTATCGGGGAGGCAAACTCGAGCTTCGGACGGACAAATGTTAGGAATGTTAATTTGCTGCAGTTATACTGGGAAGTAGGTACAAGTTGCGACGAATTCACCATGGTGATTTTGAAGCAATGGCGCGCAGAGGTTGTGATATGTGAGGCCCGGTAAAGGTTTGGTGGGAGATCAACGCCTAGATACTTGTTTATCGAAGCTTGAGACACTGGATACATATCTATATAATAGCTAAAATTTTAGCTGAAGTTTGTGCGTGTGAAGGACATTACCTTGCATTTAGTTCAGTGTCATTGGCAAGGTGTTACTCCAGCGGCTCATGCGTTGAAGGTCGCCCCGAAGAGTGCGGTGCTCTCCAGGGCGCTGTTCAAGGTGATGGTCTTCAAGGGAGGCTATTGTCTATTATACAATGTGAATTTTTGCCGACGATTGCATATTATGCAATTGCCAGCGAAAATTCACATGCAGGTCGAGGTGTTAGTGGACATGTCGTTGATGTAAATTATAGAAAGAGAAACGATCCTAGTACGCTGCCGTATGGTACACCGGTAGTGGCGTATGTAAGGGTTGATGCAAAATTATTAACTGTGAATTGCTGACGATAAGTTAGGAAGTTACGCATTTAAGATAGCCTTAAACAGTCCAATTACAGAGCGGATAATTAGAATTTGCCGAAAGCTTTAGAAAAGTTAAGAAGCGTGCAATTTATTTGAAGTTCATAGTCTATGGCGAGAGAGAGAATGAAGAGGAAAGGCAGGGAGGTTAAACAGATATGAGTCTCCGGTTTGCTACCCTACACTGGGGATGGGGGATATGGGGTAGAAAGATGACAGAGAGGAAAACAATAAAAAAAAGAAGCGGAAAAAAGGAACGCGCGCACATGCGCAAATGCACGTCAGTAGTATATGTAAGGTGCGATGACTACGCGGATTACTCAGGATTTCTTTTACCACATAGGCATGTATTGTAACATAACTCGACGTTGTAGACTGAATAGTAATAAATGAAAATGAGGTTAACTTTGCAAGCGAGGGAGCAAGAGAACTGATTCTAACGCAGAATTCGAAGCCCGTCATCCAAGGAGAAGGAAGCTTCGCTGTACTAAAAAATAAAGTACGTAAATAAGTCTTAGAATGACAGAGAGTTGGGCTAGGTGGCATAGATTCATGCCAGAAGAAAGAGAGAAGTTAGACGCGCAAACACGAGCACAAGAAGAGGGAAAACAAGCAACCCAAACAACCCCCCCCCCCCCCCCGCAATTCGTCTGCTACTCTCTCGTTCGTGACAGCAGGAGCAAGAAACTTTGCGCTGCAGATCGTGTCGCTGTGATGCCGCTTCGCGCTGACGAAATTCGCCAGCGGACGCAGCACGAAGAAGTGGGCGCGGATCGAGGGAAGTCTCTCCTCTCCCTCGTTTTTCCCTCGAGCGGTATATGTGGCAGCGATTGCGCGCATCTCGCCGTGCAGGTGGATGCCAACGCTCTTGCTGCGCAAAGAGCGATCTCCCAGCAGCCACCGCGGGCGATATGCTTGTTCATTTAAGAAAAGAAAAAAAGAACACCACGTATACGTGATGCGATTGAAAGATGCGTGCTGCGTGTTTCCGGGAGGACCCCGGCCAGTAGAATTCCAAGGACAGCACAGCAGAGAGAAGAAATTCGTTACTTCCGCTACGTCACTGTCCAACCGCGGTGAAAACGTCAGAAATGATCTAGTAGTCAATGGTGAACTCGTAGCGCCCGCCGACGCCTCAACGCGGGGACGCTAAGGTCGGCGCTCTTGGTGAAAGAGGAGGAAAAAAAATATATGGCCACTTCGCTGAGCTAAAACTGCGATAGGCGAAAGCTTATCTATGACTGCCTCTGTTGCTGTTGTCTGAACTGTTCTGCGAACGGACGCCGCCTTGACCGCGAGCGTGGGATGCAATCACAGCCGTATATGGCTGTGAGGTATGTCGCTGATGTGCGCGCACCCCCACGCGCATGTCCGCGTTGTCCCACGAGCCCACTCGCGCAGCGCTACTGTCATGGCGCCTCGTCTCCTTGCTCCCCTCGCCGGTGATCACCGCATTCCTGCGTCCACCACGGACAGCGCCCGGACACCTACGAGACACTACAGTCTTACGCCTTAATAAAGACTGGATGCCAGCGCGTGCTCGATGCGCAAGCAGCAGGGCACGCGCAGGGTTGTTCTGGAAGCCCGCCACACGCTGGTCCTCTTGTTCTGGCGCTCCGCTGCTGCGCACCCCGGTTAGCGACAGCGGTGAGCTGGGAGAACTGCGCCTTTCGCCGAGAAAAGTGCTGCCGTGGCTAACTGGCCGGAACCACAGCTCAACCCACCACCACTATCCCCCGTTCCGCGGTCTCCCGCTATACGTCGGCATGATTCGCGCAGTTTGAGGCGGCTCTGGAGCTGAACGACGTTACGATCCAGGAGTTCAAGTAGGAGGTACTCCTCGACCAGGCCTCTCACTTGATCTCCAACTCTGCCTCAGCGTTCTGTTGCTTGGCACGCGCCCCACGACGAGCTGCAGCCGGCCGTGCAGTTCAACTTCCACGGCGCTACGTATACTGTCCTCTTCCTGAGGTTTACCGCACGGTACGCGGCTCATCTCTGCCAACACCCTCACCACCAGCACCAAGCGCGTCTCTGATTGCAACCGTATGCCATCGTCATTGGGACAGCTTTCCTCCCTACACGCCTGCCCCGATACCGTCTCGCAGAACAACATGTGCGCTACCGCGCAGTCCCTGGCCTCAAGGTCTCACCAGGAGTCTCTTGCGTGCAGGTACGCGCACAATGTTCTCGTCCAGGGTATCGGTACGACAATTATACCAGCCACTTCGTCGCTGTTCTCGCTATCAAAGATGGCACGTGACAGTGTTCATATCGCCGACCCAACGCCGGATTCCGTACCGCACGCTATGGGGTACGTCTGTTTCGAACAACCCGGACCCGACCAACCTTCCGTGCACCGATCCGTCCACGCAGTCCGCTGAGCCAGCCATCGAATCGGTGCCCGAGCTCCGCTCCTTGCCGACGTCGCTGCCTCCGACCGCGCCACCTGACGCCACCGCAGACAGAGATAAGCCGCGGTCTTCTCGATCCCCTGGCATCAAATACGCCATATCCTCCAGAGTTCTGCAGCTACGCCGCATCCCGCGTCCATCGTCGTCCCCGAACGACCATTCCTACGAGCCCTGGCCCCACTCTGTACGGTGAGCCCTTTTGCTCCCCCACGATGCGCCCCGTCGCCAGCTGCGCCGGCTCGTTCCCGGATCCAGGCAGGGTGCGCCACGTCCACCTACAACGCAGGCGTCGTTGCCCGCCTAGCTGTCCGACTGAATTACTCGTACGCGAACCCGTTGTGCTCGTGCGCGCAACGGTGCGGTCAGTGATGCGCCGCCGACAATGCTCGCGGAAGCACCATAGAAGAAGAAATTCAGCAAGAGGGGACACTCGGCGAAAACTGGCAATAGGAAATACGTCACCCTAGTATTATGCCCTGTTACACAGAGTTTCACACTATATTACCTGGAGGGAAATCCGGCGCTGCTGCGCTGTGGTATGCATGGGAATGCCGGTATATTGTGACTTCGGATTGGCATCGTTCTCGGAGAGCCAGGACACCTTGAAGACGCGCCGGGCAAGCACCTTTCCGTTTGTCACAATGACTCATTTTCTACTTAAACAGCACGTAAAAAGCCGTTTTAGCTTTATTATTACACAAAAACATGTTTTGTTTAACTATAACAACTTCTTATTACATGTACAATTATATGATACGTAAAAAGTATCAGCGGGCCGCTAAAGTTGGAGGACGGATGAGAAGATTCGCGCTCGCTTTGAAACAGTGTGTCGTCTGTTCTTGCTTTTCTTCGCTTGGTCAGGCATTGTAGGGTGAGTAAATATGTAATATACGCGAACGGAAACATTTCATGAAGATTTTACTTTAAGAACGCGTTATTTGTGCACCAATATCGACGTTTTAGACGAAGCCTCCTACAACACCAGCCAACACAAGCCTCGCAGACACATATACCGTTATTGCCATGACGGCCACAGAGCGCCTTAGGTAACTCCCATAAGCGGTGGCGCCAGATTTCCCTCTAGGTGTTATAGAGAGAAACTCCGTGCCCTGTTAGCTGCCGCGAGCGTGAAAAAAGAAAAACGAATGTGAAATGAAGTTAACAGACACTATTTTATCTTTTTTATTATTATTTACCGCTAAAACTGAAAGATTTTGCGTTTAAATGAACTTATACTTTGCGACTTACTCTTCTTGCGTCACCTAGCATGCATCAAGCTAACGGCATGCCAGATGCACGGGTCATGCCAATGCCTCCTTCACTAGATGCCAGCCGCGTTGTCCGTAAACTCGGTTCCTGGCCCTCTCCCTTTTCTCTCCTCCGCGAAAAGGCAACGAGCGCCACTTGTGGCGGACGTCTGCAACCTAGATCACGTGCTGCGGCCTCTGAGATTACCATGGCGTCTGTTGCCATCTCGGAGGCCCGCGATAACGCTCGCTAACAGACGCCCGCGCATATAAAGCGCCGGCGGAGCATTCAGCCGCCGCTGCCACATCCGCCGGAAGTTGAAAAGGCAACGAGCGCCGCCTCACGGAATTTATGCTGAACTAACTTCAACTAAGGGAACCGCCGCCGCAATGGGAAAGCGAGCAACGCGGCTGGCATCTAGTAAAGGAGGCATTGGTCATGCACTGGACACGTCAGGGAAGCGAGCCCGTTCGTCGACCTGTCTGTCTTTTTTTTTTTTGGATATGTAGCCTGGTTTATTGGGCTCCCGGCGTACTCTTGCGTTCCTTCTGCACTTCGACATGCGACCACTGCACTATTGCGCTACGGCAAGGTGAGAAATTTTGTTTGACAGTCTGCGACACATTTCAAGCAAGCTATAGGCTTACTTGACAGAACCTAGACTTGTGACGCAGTCAAAAACAGCTCGGCCGTCCTGGTGCAGTTAATTTGAGTTAATGACGCGTACTGGGAGATGTATGAGACGCTTTCTGTGGGGCCCCACATTACGGTGACGTGATTCGGTAGTTCTTGGGCACGCTCGCCGCTCCCGGCTTTGAGACGCAGTTAGCTAAAAGCAACTCGGCCATGTGATGCAGCTAGTTTCGCGTGTACTGAATCTTACGGGGACAAGTCTTTGACGCTTTCTATGTACCCGCAACAACATATACCTTCTTTCGGTGCTGACGCTTGTCAAAATTGCGACGAGCGATTGCCAGGAGTGATAACACGGGAGCGTTGTCACTCTGTGTTGCTTGTGCCGGCAGAACGCGCTAGAGATAACGCCGGGGAGCACACAAACCAGTAACTTGTAACTCGAAATTTCGAAAAGAGGCTTTGCACCCACGCATTTGTCTTGATTGCGAGTAGAAGGCATTCTGTGGGCGTCTAGCATGGTCTGGCTGAGAGCCTGTGTTGCGGCCACCTTTGTTGACGTAGCGTACCATCGCGTAGGCTGAGGCCAAGTTGTTTTGGAAACACGCAGTCACCCGTGTATTTGTGCTCTGAAAGGGTAGAAAATAAGTCCCGGGAATGGGGGAATGCTTGGAAATCGGATGTTTTCGTAACGTTTTATGTACTGCGTGGAATGCGTCGGGTATTCTCTATATACGCCATGTATGCAAAAGTGAATTGCTTTCGTTTGTAATGCCGCCCGTTCACAACTTTCGCGCGTATCGCCTCTACACGCAGTACTCCTATGAGGTCTAAATACCAACATATCACGTGCTTGTGATTTACTTTTTTTTTAACTGCTGCCGTGCGGTGGAGATTCGTACGGGAACTACTGCTGCCTCCCTGTTGCCGCAACGTTGGATGAATGCGCAAAAGGCCTGGAACGAGCATTTATATGGAGCAAAATAAACATTTCCTTATTTCACAAGGCGTCCTGCACAAGGCGTCCTACTTTATGAAAGCGCACGTGGCACAGATTCGATGGAGGCTTGTAATGAACGGTCGCAATCATTTTTATTTAGTAATAAAACAATTAAGCACCAAGAGCGCGCGGGTTGAGTAGTAGAAGCTATATATATATATATATATATATATATATATATATATATATATATATATATATATATATATATATATATATATATATATATTGTCCAATCGGCACCTACCGCTGCTTAGGACGCTCGCGCAGTTTGTAAACGGTTGCTTTGCTGGTGGACAAGCTTAATTCGCGTGGTAAGGTTTGCTGTTATTACTAACCAAAACAATTTTATTCATGGCTGGAAACCTCATCCACAGAGCCAAGTAGTCACGCAATGTAATCTGCAGCTTACAGTTTGAACGCTTCGCAAAGTACAACAGCACAGCTCCTATCGTATCCGTATGTTTCATCGCTCCTAGACCGCCGCTTAGAACTAGAGGATAACACTCCAATAAGGTCGCATTAGTGAATGGAACATTTAGAAATACACAACTGATCTCCGGGGCTGATCGTAGGCTCGAACGTGCGCGCACACATTGCGCTGCGCGCTCCGTCCGCCTCAACGCCAGCAGAAAATCCGGCCATACCGACTCAAACCAATTCAGTACCTCTCGCAGAACCGTTTTCCACGTAGAAGACGCCACGTCATGCAAAATAGAGTGCGCGAGCGTGAAAACAAACACCAGAAGCTATCGCCGACCTGCCATGCAAGACGGAGCGCTCGCCCAAGCCAGCATGCCGACTGCCCATAGAGGGCGCCACTGCGTAGCAATATGGCGGCGCCTATGAAAAAAAAAAACTGTGCACAGAAAGACGTGGTGTATAAATATACCTACATATATGCGGAAATTTTCGCTCACTGACAACACCGCCGACGCCGGATTTTCTGCGACACGGGGCCCTTAACGCTGTCGCGTTAAAAACAGGTGCGCGAATGCGAAAGCTTGCGTCGCATCACGGAACATCACACAGCGACTGTAAACACCAACGAACAATTCTGAATTCATAAACGAAGGAGATAACATTAGTTTGTACGCAATAATTACGTCAAACTAATGTACCTCA
>NC_134574.1:139703922-139748922 GCF_050947875.1 Dermacentor variabilis | reverse complement strand
CCGCCTAAGCGGCTCTCCCCCCTCCCCCCATCTTCTTTAGCCCACTCATTTGCGTCGTCTAGCTACACCTACCTGAGCTGAAAGCCGAGCCAGGTAACGTCTCCTAATTCAAGAGATAAAGGAAAAACAAGTATAGGAAACAAGGTAAAAAAAGAGGAAAGCTGCCAGAAAGTAGCAAAGAAGAAAGTAACGAACGACCATGTTTCTCTACTCATCGTTGCTTCTTGCTCGTTCTCCCGTTCCATCTCCTTCTCCAACCTGAAACCGAGCTTGTGTGTTTTTTCTGCACTAGCCCACCTTACTCTCTCCCTGCTTAGTGCCTGTTCTCCGCCCACCTCGGCCTCGAAAGGTAGCGTTGCGAGTTTGCCTTGGACAGGAGGCCGCTTATATGTGGCGATCCAGCGCGCTTTCTTCTGATTGGCCCTGGCGAGGCCGCCTTCTTCTTCTTCTTCTTCGCCGTTTCATTTTGCTAGCAACGACGCCGGTGGCGGCCGAGTCGTTTCCCCCATGTTGTGTGCCGTATAAACGAGCGCAGCTTTCTTTCTCGCTCTAGTAATTAGTGAAAGTAGCACCGGCGCCGCGCGGACACCGCAGTTCGGAGGGAGCACGCCACCTATACGCAAGTACGTACGTACCTACGTACGTATGTACGTGACGCGGAGAAAAAGAAGTCGCAGGAGGCCACGCGTAGGGCTTCGCCGAAAGGAGAACGTACGAGGTGAAGCGAGGAACCAAAGAAAATAAAAAGAAAGAAAGGCAAGCAAAAAGCTAGAAAGAAAAAATCGTACGAAAAGACGACAGGTAGAGGTGTAGAAGCTTCGGGGAAGAAAAAGAGGTCGACGGTGTGGAGATACAACAGAAAAAAAAAAAAGAAGAAAGGAAAAGCAAAGCGTTTCGGCTCACGTTCTCGACGAGGAGCTCTTTTTTTCCTCTCGTATTACGGTGACTTCTGCGATGGTCTACCGCGACGGACGATTCTGAGTGCTTTGTAGGCGTTTGCTGTTTCTTCGTTTTCTTTCTCTTTTTTTTTTCGCTTTATCACGTACAGCTCACTAGCGAGTCCTTCTTCGTCGGCTTGTTTGCGGGGGTGTGTATGTGGGCCTGCTTGTTGTTTGCGTACTTGGCCACCCCATTTGCCCTCCTCCTTTTTTTTCTTCCCTCGCCGCTTCATCTGCACAGCGTGCACCCATTCCGGCTTACGCTAGAGCCTTTCGCTCGACCTGTTTTTGCCTTGTGTATCTCTTAAATTGCAACTCTACCGACTTTCACTTTGATGACTGGCGCTTCAGAAAGCTCTCCCCACATCGCATAAGTTAGCTAGAAGCATACATGGTCTTCCACTACCTGGGGAAGGGGGGGGGGGATCCGGCTTAATAGTTGAGTTTCGCGAAACAGACAGAGCTCGTTTCCTTTCTTTCTCTCTGTCTCTCTCTCTTTTGGCGAACGTAATGCGTGGGCAGCGGCTGACGTGACGGAAATTATGCAGCATCGTTGCGCTTTCGTAGTGCTTGCTACAGCTCCTAAAAAGCCAAGCGTGGTCTTATAACGCTTAGGCAGTGCCTGTAATTCCGTCTTGGATTAGGGACGGCCTCGTACTCGTACTTGCTGCCTGAGGTACCAAGGTGCACATAGATAACGATAGATAAATAAAGATGGATGAGAGACAATGACAGATAGGTGAACAAATTGACAGATAGGATAGGTCGATAGACAATATCTATCTATCTATCTATCTATCTATCTATCTATCTATCTATCTATCTATCTATCTATCTATCTATCTATCTATCTATCTATCTATCTATCTATCTATCTATCTATCTATCTATCTATCTATCTATCTATCTATCTATCTATCTATCTATCTATCTATCTATCTATCTATCTATCTATCTATCTATCTATCTATCTATCTATCTATCTATCTATCTATCTATCTATCTATCTATCTATCTTGACTGATTGATTGATTCTATTTAACGACCAAACATGACACAAGGACTATGAAAGAAGCCGAAGGCGGGGAGGGGGCTGCGGTTTGACATAGTCAATATTTGGCTCAGGATTTTTTATCGTACGCTACCTAAGTGGGAATTAGGTCACCAATTTAGGTAATCAAACATGCAACCTCAGACTGAACAGCTGAATACCAACAGCAATGAGCTACCGTCGCGGGTGAATTGCTTTTTCACTTCGAAATAAGCTGCCAGACCAGCTCTGGGCCGTCCGGCAAGCCGAAGATGCCGCTCGAGTCCAAGAACTTCGAGCCGTCACCTGAGGCAACTACAGCAAGAACTGCCGGACTATTCTTTAATAAAGTTTCTTCTTCTTCTTCGAAATAAGTTTATTCCTTCATTTTATTTCTGGGTGAGGACTCAGAGTTTGTTATGACGTGACATTTAGCCCCACCAGGGTTCACTCATTAATCGGCATTTTGTCATCACCTTATTTCTACGCTTGCATTTCATCTCCGAGAACAACGCTCTCAGACTGGGTTTCTGCTTTTGACATCTCGGTAGACAGCCTTTTTTGTTTTGCTTAATCACCAGCTGTCAACCCCCTTACTTAAAGAAAAAAATTGCTTCGCCACATTTAAACTCATTTTGTGGCAAAGCACGCTTGTCAGGAAAACCTTTATCCAAGTGTTCAACTGCTCGTTGATAAATAAACGGGAAATCACGAAACGCTGCGCTAGATTTCTGTGAACACAATTCACCATATTCTTTGTCAATTTAATAGTTAAAACAAAACAAAACAGGAACAAGATGACCCTGAAATGAATAAGAATATTTCGGCCGAACCCATCCAACAATGACTGCCGACGGTAATGTGATTATCAATGTAGCAATATAGCGACACAGTGTATTGCTACCACCAAAACGCGCGTCGTATATAAGGCGTGGACTGCAGCTAGTCTCCTCTCTCGCGCTTCACTCTGGACAAATTGGCCATCTGGCACCATGTCCGCGCGATGTATGCGGGGCCTCCAAGATTGCACGGCTGACACGCCGGCTCGTATGAGCCGTGCACTACAGCCAGGTTCCTCTCTCGTGCTTTCGTATGGACACGCTGCGTCATCTGGCGGCGCCACCGCGAAGCTTGCGCGTGCCTTCCGAGATGCATAGTGCACAGGTGCGTGTCACCGCTGAAAAACGCGCCATTTTTTAAGCGTGCACTACAGCCATGCTCCTGTCGCGCTTACGTTTGATATGCTGCGCAATCTAGGGCCACTGCCGAGAACGTTGCGCGTGGCTTTCGAGAGGCGTGGTGCGCGGGTGCGTGCGAACGCTGATAATTACCGTATTTACTCGAATCTAACGCGACTGCGATCGTAACGCGAGGGTCTATTGTCCAGTCACGCACAATAAAAATAAAGAAATAAAAAGATAACAGCGAATGCAATGCTAGATGAACAGAAGAAGAAATGGTACCTTTATTGAAGCAATCACAATTTGAAAACAAGTTCTCTTCACTTATCGCCGTCTATGGTGGAGACAGCGTTCCCTGGGCTGTCTGCACCATCCCTCTCCTGCCCTCCATCCCTCATCCTTCCCTTTCGTAGATAATTTCACTATCGCAAATTTCGCGTGACTCGGCACCGAAACGGTCCTCGGCAAGTGTTTTGGGCGCTTTGCCGAGCTCGTTATCAGAGCCAAGAGCAGCATCGGCCGTATACTTCGAGGGCTTCGGTGCCGGGACGAGCCGACTCTAGCGAAAGCCAAACGATCGCCGTAAGTGATCGCACGAGATCACGCCATCTTCGAGCTTGTTTGAAATTAAGTACTTCTTAAGAGGCCGCACAACCATTTCATTTAAGGATGGTAACAGGTCACTACGAGGTCCACAGAGCCCTTCCGACTGGCGTCGCATTTAAAGAGGGCCTCCCGGTGGTCCTGCCATCTGCGAATCGTTGACACTGAGC
This sequence comes from Dermacentor variabilis, assembly GCF_050947875.1. Taxonomy (NCBI): domain Eukaryota; kingdom Metazoa; phylum Arthropoda; class Arachnida; order Ixodida; family Ixodidae; genus Dermacentor; species Dermacentor variabilis. Next base: position 139,745,000 of record NC_134574.1, on the reverse strand, counting down.
CGCCGAGCCACGCCGGAGTTACCCTCCTTCTAGACCATCAAAATTGCTCGTCTCTCGGAGTGAGCGTCATGTCGAATGCACTACGTGGCCGTCACGTCACGAATAAGCGCAGCCGCAACGTGAAAGGCCACAGGGTACTGCAGCACCGTAACCGTAACACCAGTCACAAAGTAAAAGTCGATTACAACAACAAACATGTTTTGTCCTAAGTCGATCTGTCTATGATGGGATCGTGTAAGTAAAGGTACAGGTTGCCAACGTAACGCTGAACACCACTGAATTTGGGATATTTGTCTTAAAATTTGGAATTTTGCCGTTATTCGAATGTAACGCGAGGGTCGAGTTCATGCAACGAAAATCGTGCAAAAAACTCCCGTTACAATCGAGTAAATAAGGTATTTCTCTCACTGGCCGCGAAGCCAGTGGCAGCCAGGGAGCAGTGGCGCATAACCAGTGCATTCGCTGCGAAGCTCGCTGAAGCAGCCGGTTGACGTCCACGAGGAAACAGTGTGACGTGAGCTCGATCCGCCCAACACGGGATAAATTTTAAACTTTTCTTTTTATTGAAGAGGTTGGCGAAAACATTCAGAATTTTTAGATGGTCGCAGAGCAAAAACTGCCCAAGGTACCCCAAGAATGCCAATCGCAATAAAATGTCGTTCTTGAAGGCTTAAAGATTTTCTTTCATTATTGGTTGCTTCATCTTTGGTTTCTTGATCTACTTGACCGCAGCATATTCTAAACAAAAAAGCCATCTCCTTCTTCCATCAAGAAAGTAGATTAATTTTTGGTGCTACAAGTTCATGGGACACGGGTGTAGGAAGAAAAGGTCCTTCCCTCATCAAATTGAACGGATTGCGCGAAGCGCATCTTTAGATGTCTCACCCTACAGGTATTCATTCTTCCCGGCCTTTCCCATTACTTACAGCCATTACAGCCTTTCCCACTACTTTCTTCATCCTAATTTCTCAATTAATCCTCAGCCATGTACCTCCTGTCAGCCCTGTCAACCTACAAATCTTACGCCTAAAAAGGCTTTGCCACATGCACACTATAATTGTGGTGAAGCAAGATTTTCGGGCAAAACTTTGTCACGGGCTTCACGTTGGCTTTCGCTTAACGAATGTCCCGTATGAACAAAAGAAACCTTACGCTTTGGGCAATCTGCGAGTAATAAAACACATAAGGATATTTATTTTCATTAATAACAAAAAAAGTGTTAGGAGAGAATAGTTGAGCAAGCTACCAGTGCAAAATCGGCACGTATTTCTGCTTCATCGAGCTTCAGGACGCGAGAGATTAGAAAGAGCGTCAGATAAAAAAACAGAAGCAACTGCCGAAAAAAAAAGAAGTCAATCGTTTCGCCGAATAGAGGTTACTGGGTCTCCTACCATTACCCAAAACGGCGCAGGACCGAAATAAAGAAAAAGGAGACCAAGACAAGAAAACAAGAAGAAGCAGAAGAAGAAAAAACTCACCAACAGGAAGGAAGAAAAAAAAGAGAGCACAAGAAGACGGTGATTTCCACCCCATCAAAACACCCGCAGGAGCGTGAAAACACCCTAAGAAAGAAAAACAAGGACATAAAAAGAAGCAAGCCTCTTTGCTCGGGAAGGAGAAACCCGGAGGGGCTTCCTATCGATCGGGGCGCCACCGCCGCCCACTCCGAGCAAACGAGGCGGCGACTCGGAGAGCCGGCGTCGTCTCTGCTTCGACCTTGGGCCGTCCTTGAGATGGCCTCAAGGAGAAGGCCGAGGCGAAGGAAGCCTTCCATCTTCTACTCCCTCTCCCGCCCATTTCCCCCTCTCCCGACGGCCTCTTGAGGGAACGTCTCTGATTTTCTTGGTTACTTTTTTCCCTTCCTTTTGCTACTCGCACCATTTCGCTCTCTCTCAAGCTCTTTGCTTCTTCTACGCTCTCCCGCTGTCTGTCGCTTCGCGAACCGCCCCCTCAATCTGAGCCACCTCCTTATTCTCCCGAATCGGGAAGAGGAGGCAGTTCTTTCCCATTTCTTCCTTAGTTGCCTTTTCATTTTTTTGTGTTCTCGCACTCTCTTTATCGCTAACGCTGAGACGATCGGCGCCTTTTTTTCTGACCGTTTCTGCGGTATTTCCCGTCCATTATCGACGTCGTTTGGGGAGCAAATGGCGGTCGCGTTCTTCCCGCCCCCTATTTTTTTCCTTGGTAGTTGTTGCGCCTTGTTTGTTCTCGGGAAGCCTTTATTCCCTGAGCTTTCTCTTCTTCTCTCGCCTTTACCTTGTCAACCCCTCTGTCTTTATTGGGCGTGCTGTAGGCTTCGGCGCCTGAGGAGAAATAAGAAAGAGGGGCTGTCTGTTGGGTTTCGTTTCTTTTTTACATCGTCTTGTTTGGCGGCCCAGTTCTTCGGAGCGCTTCGGTGTGTCTGAAGGCGGTCCAGACGGCTGTCTGGGAACGGGGGGCTTTCCCGTCGTGGAGGCGTGCGCAACGTAGTGGCTTTTACGGAAGATTGGTTTACGCTTCTTTTCTTTTTTTTCTCCTTCCTTGTTTGACATTTGCCGCGTGGCTTGCTTTTGCTAGCCGATAAATGAACCAATCTAATACGTAGCGAAAACGTTCCAGAAGCATCTGTGAAGCACTGTTTCATGTGGACTGCCCACAGTTTGATGAACAGCGAGTTAGTTTAGTCGAAAGGTTGGAGCACTTAGAGAGATACGTTTTTTTTTGTAGCTCCACTTAAATTCAGTGTTGCACCAACGGGGTGCGGGGGAAGGGTAGTAACCCCTCCCACCCCCAAAGGTTACGGCTAGGGGGAGTCCTACGGTGTAATCTTGCAATTGTGCTCGCTTCGTATTCGTAGTGGGTCCGCGTGGCCAAATGTGGTATGCGCGAATTGGCATCTATCTGTCTTTCTGGCCGAATTTATTCACGCCATTTCTGGACCCTGTTTGTGGAACACGAGGGCACCACAACCGAGTAAGTGTGCAATTTCTAAAAAAAATATTGCACACTTGTAGGCCTTATAACTCTTGATATGCAGAAGTTTGAGCTTGACGGATTTTTACCTGGTGCGGCCGAGTGAATCCTTTCAGACGCGACCAATACCGCTCGAGTTGAGAGGCTAAGTTCACTTCCGATTGCGTAATGTGCGGTGTGACAACGGAGGACATCTCTGTACGTGACGCTTGCATAATAGAGTAATGGCTCCTTTCCTCTTTACGCAACAGCATCATAGTAAGGCCGTTGGTAGTACGGTTGCAAATACATAAGCGGTAATGGTATAGCATATACTTTGTTACGTACAGTTTGATCGAGCGACCCCGTCCGACCGACATTAAAGACGCCTTACGTTGAAAAAAATTCCCAGGTTTTCTTAGCCATCACCTAAGGGACGCGAAAGCGAAAGCCTTGTAAAGCCTACTGTAAATCAGCTTAATCCACTATTTATCCATGTTAAGCCTGCTCCATTCACTTAATCCTCCTTCATTCACCTTAATCCACATACCCCACCTTAATCCAATCACTAATCAATCATTAGTTAACTTTGCTAATCATTCGTCATCTCTTATACACGGCTGGACGTGCCTTGGTTCGCTTCTGGCCTTCGTTGGGTCACGCGATATTTTCAGTACCTCACAACGTGACCTTGAAACATGCAGATTCAAGGCTGTCGCCTTAAAGAGAATGAACACATTCTAACTTATACGTTTCCGGGCAGAATTCAACCCGCGTCCTCTTGTCTGGATATATGGTCAGAGACGCGCCCAAGGAGCGCACTTCGCGGCGTCGCCGCTACGTGGCGCAGCGCCTTCAGGTGGAAGCGCGAGAGGGGAACGCACGGCCGGCCGACTGTCTTGGTGTTTTGCCCATGCGACCAGCAATCAACACCCACAGTTCTCTTCGACCTGCAAAGAAACGATGCTCTGCGCGTGGATGCGATTGCGATACGACTGGCGTTTACCCACATCGGTTTCCCGCGAGAAGCTCGAAATAGCCATCGGGTAGAAGTACAGGGAGCTTGAAACTACTGCTCTAAAAGAAGGCTACCAAAATGGATTTCCCATCTTTGACAACGCAAAGACGTCACTTCATTTTCTGTTCCGACATAAGTGTTCCCTCGGCACACAGGTGGCGCTAAGCCCCATGAACACCAGGTAAACTGCCATGTTTTGAACGTATGGGCTTCTAACGAACCTTCACTACCAGACATACAGTTTTTTAGAAATACTAGACGCAACTGCGGCGTTGCCATCGACCAGCCAGCGTGGAAATGATGGGTAGCACACGGATTTATCTGATCTTCGCGCTTGGGGCTTCAGGAGTTCTTGTGACTTCGTTTATTACCTGGGTCTGAATTGTCCTAGATTTCAAATCAATCTATACTTTGTTTTTTTTTAATGCGGATGATAATAAGGCACTGCAAGCACCCACAATCGCTGCTACTTTCAGTGGTTGCGCTTGTCCACGTGTCTGTGGCGTAATGGCCTCAATGTTGGGCTTCTGTGCTAGAGGTCATGTGTTCGCATCCTGCCGTCGGATAATTTTATTAACTTTATTTAACTGCTTAGAACTCAGTACAGCCTTGAAAACGATAACAATGCAAAGTCACGAAGCCATTTAAAGCCACCCGAAGGCAGAAGTTTAGGGAAAACCTGCGCACAACAAATCATTCCCATGCATGCTTGCAGCTCTCGCGGACACTGTGTAGCGACACTGCTACCACTGGTAAATGCATGAAACTCTATGCTACCAGGTACATTTATCTCGTGAAGCCTTTTTGTTGGATTCCTGAAGGGGCAATTATGACACAGCGAAGATGGGACAACAGCCTGTTTGGAGATATTTCACAGCTACAAGTGGAGCCAACTGAAACAACGGTGTTGAGTTAAGGCTATGATGTGTGGGCACCAAAGCTGCTCTGGCTCTCTGTAGGGTTCTCATCTAAACGCTGAATTAAAATCCCTGCGCTGCCGAGAGTGCAAGCACTATTGCCGAGACACATGTCAACTGAATCGGTCCTTTAAGCAAAAAAAAAAAAAAAAAGAGAGAGGAAAAATACTGCAGGAACTTTCTTGTGGGACTTGTCAGATAATGCGTAAGCATTGTTTCCAGTTGCTCGTATTGCACTTAAGCAACGAATGATTGATTGAGTGGCCGCGTTACGCACACCGCCGCTCAGTCAGTCGAGGATGACGCAATGTTCTGCAAGTATTGCAATGACCTGTTGCAATTGCCCAATTGTTGAACCTAATTGGTGGGAATTAATCTTACATTGGCGAAATTAATATGCGCTTGATTAAGCTGCATTAGGCTTAAGTAATGCGCTATTAATTAATTTTTAATTACCATAATTAATCATGATTAGCGCTAATAAATTTAATCTTAATCAAGCAAGATTAGGCTTTAATCATCCTGATTACCCTCGACGATAGTGGGCAATGATATGAGGGACGCGTTCGTCCCCCGAATCTGCAGCGCGTCTCATGTCGTGATCCGCAAGCTGTTTCTTATATACATATCCACCCAAGTCGCGCGGCAATTTTGGGTCTATTTGTGGGCTTGTTTCAAGCTCAGAAAAAACACTTCAATGTAACTGACATAAGGAAGAATAATATGGATAGAATTGAGGATGCTCTCCAGAACAGAGTAAGCCTAAAATCAGAGAAGAAGAAACTAGGAATAGGCAAGAACCAGATGTATGCTTTAAGAGATAAAGCCGGCATTATCATTACTAATATGGATGAGATAGTTCAAGTGGCTGAGGAGTTCTATGGAGCTTTATACAGTACCAGTGGCACCCACGACGATAATGGACGAGGGAATAGTCTGTAGGAATTTGACATCCCACAAGTAACGCCGTAAGAAGAAAAGAAAGCCTTATTGGGAGCTTATGCAGAGGGAGGAGGCAGCTGGGGGGGACGATCATATAACAGCAGATTTGTTGAAAAATGGTGGTCAGATTGTTCTAGAAAAACTGGCCACCCTGTATATGCAATGTCTCATGGTGTCTCATGACCTCGAGCGTACCAGAATCTTGGAAGAACGCCAACATAATCCTAATCCATAAGAAAGGGGAAGCCAAAGACTTGAAAAATTATAGACAGATCAGCTTACTGTCTGTTGCCTACAAAGTATTTACTAAGGTAATCGCAAATAGAATCAGCAACACCTTAGACTTCTGTCAACCAAAAAACCGGGCAGGATCTCGTAAAGTCTGCTCAACAATGGACCATATTCACACTATCAGTCAGGTGATATACGAATTTGCGTCGTCGAAGTCAGCGCTCCTAGACGCTTTGCGCGTTATGCACGTCGCCATAGCAATATTTTACTTATAGAAACAACGAAAAGCAAATTGACTCAAAACAATGCATTAGCAGCTGTATGCATTAGCAGCCGTAGTTTGTTTCTCAGGGCTGAAACGTTTTCCATTCAATACTGACCCTGCATAAAGAACAGCTTCGCACGAATGTGGTAAGAAAAAACAACAGCAACGTCGAACTGTTTCCAAGTGTGAACGCTGCCACTGCAAAAAACAGGCAGACTGAACTCCAGCCGACACCTACGTAAAGCGAAACCCTCTTGGTGTGCTTGGTTCGTGAAACGTGTGTGTATGCGCACATGAAGTGCGGTTCTCGATGCATCAACAATAGCATATTAAAGAGCAGAACGTTATGCGAACAAATGACTGTGTTTGCAGTGAACTATATATACAGTCTGAACATGGCCGTATTAACATGCTGTACGTCATATATTTATTATTCTTTTAAATTTTGCACTGCTGCCCATACTGTCGTGTTGTACTCGTTCAGTTCCTGATGCGTCGTTTTTTTTTCCCAGTGCAACTGCGAATCGAAACGCGCCAAGCGTCTCAGCGGACTGTCTTGCAAACTAGAAAGGGTCCTCTATGCCGCTTGCCGTCGCACAGATCCGTGACGTAATGGTTTCATTGTCAGGCTTGTGTGGTAGAGATTCTTGTGTTCCAATCCTGAGGTCGAGCAGTTCTAATAGCATTTATATATTTCTTTATAACGCAGTACCTTCTTAAAAATGAAAACTTTGCAATGTCACCATGCCGTTTAAAGCCAGAAGTACGAAGTCTAGGCAGATCCATCCACTAACCATGCAGGCTGAATCACCCTGCTTGCAGCTCCCGTAGACACTAGCGCAACAGTTTCCTCAAGTGAATATATGATGAAACTCGATGCTTGAAACTTTAAACTCCTTAACTACTTCTTCGCTGCGCCGTTTCCAGATGGCGCCATAGCGTTTAACGCGTTTGGCGTTACAGGCCAGACACTTACGAAAAAGTGCCCCGAACTCGGCAAGAAAGCTTCGCTCAAAAAATGTCTCTCTAGCCTCCACAGCATTGCATCTGAAGTCTCAAACGCAGTGTAAGCAGCTGACGGCGAAGATGGAAAGTCTCTTCCATTTGGCTGCCCTTGCTGAACCTGTTTTGCTGCGATGCCGTGAGAGTGCAGTGCCAGTTGAGAAAGTTCAAGTACATTGCGGACGCTGTCGCTGTACCTTTATTTAAAAAACATGAAGTGCCTCCCGGGAGTTATCGCTCACGGCCAACGCCGCTGACGCCGACACCGACCCCGACGCCAACGACACCGGCTTTTCTGGGACACGAGCTCCTTAACGCTGTCGCGTTAAAATGATTACAAACGTGCAAGCATTCTCGTCTGCTCGGCGCGTATCGCACGTGTGGCCCTGTGGCGCGTCGTTGGCACGGTTATGGTCGTAGCGCCTTCTCTCCTGGCCGGAGCGTTCCCAAAGCATTTTCAGTCTGGACGCTAAAAAAATAATAATTCGGCTGGATCCGCAGCACTCCGCTGTATCTAAAGGACGTTATTGCTGAGAGCTGTTTATTTGATATGTTCTGTTAAGTCTGTAAAAGTTATACTCCGTTTCATACATCAGGTGCAACGCTGTGGAACCTACGCAAGTAGTGCGGTCTCCAAATTTTATCACTCCGCGCGTTCCGTGTCTGCTTCGCTGGGCGCCAGCGGCGTCTGCTCTCGCGAGCATGCACGTGAGGCTGCCGCGACGGGATGCAGATTAAAAAAAAGAACAAAAACAAAAAAGCAAATGGATATAAAACAGCGTGTTAGCAGCCGAATGAGCGCACGGTTTGTCGGCTTCTAAGGGTGAATTCTTATTTTCATTCACAACTGACTTTATACGAAGAGCATTTTCACAAAAATCGGTCAAAAGATACCGAACTATTTCCAAGTGCGAACGCAGCCACTGCAAAAAGTATCCCCAGCCTCCACAGCGTTGCACCTAACGTATTAAACGGAGCATAGTCACGTGTCACTTGGTGAACGCGGGTGACGCGCAAGCGTACGGGTGCTATAGCGCACATACGCATATAGCGCATATAGAGCATATAGCGCGTAGGCCTCGGTGCGCCTAGACGCCTACGCTGTACGCATCGCAGATCGTGTTCAAGACAGGGCTCGCGCGGCTGCGCCATACGCAGAAGCCGCCGGAGTGGAAGGCCCCGTTATAAGCATTCGCTCACTATCTAAATTACCTGGCATGGTGGCAGCGCGCACAGGTAAACGTAAACACCTCACGCTCTGTGGCCACGGACACTCGCTGTCAAAAAGCTGGCGCGAGGAATCGCGGCAGCAACAGCGAGCGAAGTGACCTTCGTGCTGTCTATCGCTTCAACGCGACTGCGCCCCCAAAGCAGATCGCTTTCACCATAGAGCCTGATATATATATATATATATATATATATGGTGTTACCGCTGGCAAGGCAGTACCGTTCACTACCGCCTGGTGGCACGGTGGTAAGGGGAGCGTTCGCTCAGGCTTCCTTCGTGACAGCTAGCGCTTTCAGACGCTCTCGTTGAGACGTTGCGCCTCTGGTCCCAGCGTCTGCGATCAGAGACGATGGCAGGCGCTGCAAGGGTTCCGAACGCGTTGTTGAGGAAGGGGCGCTCGAAGTAGTTGGCTTCCCCGCATGGCTAAGGCACGGGGGGCGCACCCCGCCATGACAGAGTGCGATATAGTGCTGCAAATAACCACCTCCCAATACACGCTAAACGTGTTCCTGAATAGTAAGCGCGGTTGGTTCTTCATAAATCTCTTTCGTTATCCACTAATAGCATAATTTCAGCAACGCAACTTCAGGCATATGCGCGTGTCAGACTTTGTGTTCAAAGTGTTAGTTTAAAGAATATGAAGGACGATTAACGATTTTTGTCTTTCAATTTTTGCAATGTCATTGCCCACAGTGCTAATTAAATGTGCAGACGAAATTTGCAGACAAACGGGAGCCAGCACGGAGCTCCACACGCCTTCCTCGTTCGCTTTTCAGACAAACGCCGCCGATTTCACGAGCTGGCAGGAAAGCTTGCGCGTAAAAAGCAAATACAAAAGTGCAGAAAAGTGTAGCCGAAACGAAGACACACAGAGACGCTGCAGGACACGTTCGTCACCCATATTCGCCGCACGAGTTCTCATCGCATTGCGGTGTCGGGGCACGCTTCTACGCTACGTCAAGAACAAGACTTGTGACTTCGCACGTGCTAATGGCGAACAAAATTTCACCACGGTGGATGAGGGTGCGCTTACGTCAGTGAAACCTGCAGGGCGTCTCTTATTGCCCACAAACTGTCGCTATCAAAGATGGCACCCTGAAGTTGGTTCGTCGAGGTTTTTTTGGGTTAAAGGACCGACGCAGTCGATGTGTTCCTCTGCAATGCCGCTTGCACTCTGCGCTGCTCAGGGACGTTTAAGCAGCCTTTGGATGAGAAGCCTTGAGAGAGCCAGAGTAACTTTCTGGGTTCTGTATCATAGGTTTCACTCGACACCATTGTTTCCGTTGGCTCAAATCGCGGTGAAACAGTGAAACACTGTGTTGTCCTTGCTCCGTACCGTCTCTTATCGAAATAAACGTTTTCTAAACGCACCCACCGCCAGCTTTAGCTGCGGTCGCGACTGCGCGTGACGCGTCATCAACCAGCGTCGATAAACGGAAACAAAGAGGCATGCAGCTCAGTAAATCGCAACGCACCATGCTCGCCTGCCTCCTCTATTGAAAAAGAGGGCCGTGACGGGGGGGGGGGGGCGGATCGGAACACGCCATTCTCGCCAGCCTTCCAAGCAGCGAAGGACACGCAGGCTGTGGCCGACAGCGCCGCCACTTCGGCTGCTACCATCAGTCCTCCTGGTCTTGCCGAGGTTTTAAACACAGATAAAACACCTGACCCTGCGACAACTACAGCCCATACACATACGAAGTCTGCGGTGGCTTCATCCGCTCTCAACTGCGTCGCCTATGACGCCGCATCCGTTACATCTGAACGAGCCCCCAGCTGCCGAAGTTGTCGGCGGCGATGAAATCAATCCCGCCGCCCTACCACTACCGGCATCATCCTCATCAGAAAACAGCTTCAGCCTCGGAGTTGATAGCAGCGTTCGACTCTCGCCAAGTCTGGGTGGACTCGACATAGAAATGGCGGCCCCACGAGACGTAAAGCGTGCCCAGGCGTCAGCCTCTGGCTCGGACGGGGGCCTGCATCGCCGTGCCGAGTTACAGCGGCCCAAAAAACTCCGGCCTTCTTCGAGAGGGTCGAAGAAGTGACGCGTGCACTGCATAACCCCTGGATTTGTTCCTGGGGCGCCGACTTGAAGAATACGACCAGGTCAGTTTGGTGATACTTTTAATTAAATTTGGCTGACACCTTGAACATTATTTCATGAAACGCACAGGGGTTCCGAAGTCCTGTAAAATAAGCCGAAATTATCGCCCTGGCCCGCGCAAGAAAATTGTGACATACTGCGTTTGCAAGAAACAAATTTTTTCACCATTGAACATGTTCCTACTTTCAAACGCACTTTTAACCTAGACTGTTCTTTCTCCTTCCCGACATCACGCTCTGCTGGAGTTGGTATTATTAATTTCAACAGAGCTCTCTTGCGAGATCGTCATATCTTTTATGATGGGACATGGCGGATTCTGGCATTTGATTGTGTACTATCTTCATTTAGGTTACGGATTTTGTGCATATAAGGACCCGCGCAGGCCATTTATTCCAATGATTTTTTTTTTCGTGACCTGGACGTGTATTTCCTTGACGGCCGTCACGTGGTGCTCGTTGGGGATTTTAACTGCGTCTTAGACACGCGAGCAGATGTGCAAGGCCCGGGCTGGGGTCGCCCTGATTGGAACGCGGGGGAGTTGCCTCGCCTCTTCCAGCACTTTTCGTTGCTGGATACATATCGACTTTTTCATGGTTCTTTATTTGCCTGGACGTGGCTACGCGGCGTGTCGTCAAGCAGATTAGGCCGTGCCTATGTGCCAAGCAATTTAGCTCAGTATGTCAGCCGATCTGATGCGTTAACTTTACCTTCATCCCCTGTTTATATTTCCGATCACAGACCAGTTATACTCGAAATTCGCTTCCCTGCTTCCTCATCAGTAAAACATTTTGGCGTCTCGACATCCACGTTCTACATGACGCGCGCTTGCTGTCTTGTTTGTCAAGAGTCTTGCGCGCCTCTGTTTCTAGATCTGACTCCGAGTCATGGGACGCGCTCAAGGTGCAGTGGTGTCTTAATTGTTCAGTTGAAGGGAGTGAACTCAGACGATGTACGTCAGAAGAACGGGCGGATACTGCCACGAAGCTCCGTATTGCCCTTCGGGTCAATCAACTGACTCCGTTGATGCAGTCATGGCAGCATGGGCTACGGAGGCGTTTCCAACGCCTCATCGCAGCGTCGTCCCTGTCAGCTGCTGCTTGGCGATGCAGACGTAATCCGTGTGCACACCCTGAAGTTCTGCGCTTTGCAAGAAACTGGCTCTTTAGACAGCCGAATGCATTCGGTTCTGCGGCCCCAAGAGCACTTTCTGTTACGTCGCCTCCCGCGCGTGATTATTCACTATTTGTAACAAATTTTGAAAACATGGCGCGCATGACTATGCAAATAGATCCTGGCTTTCGAGGATCTCGCAGAATGCTTAGTGGGCTGCCTGAGGTTTCAGCTGACGTAGCTGACCGTCTTTGTGCACGATAATCAGCTGATGAGGTGAAGGCAGCATTATCTTCCATGAACAGTGGCTCGGCCTCAGGGCCATCCCGGTTACCCGGTGAGTTTTATCTAACGTTCTGGGAAGATATTGGTGCCACTTTCGTATCTGTTACCGTTCGCTGCTTTGAGAACTTTAAATTCCCGGCTAGCTCTCACGACGGCAGTATTGGGATGATACCTAAGCACCATCCATCATCAGTACGTCCGGAGGAATCGAGGCCAATCACGCTTCAAAATGCTGACTACAAGATCTTCACATTTATTGTCACTCGACGCTTGGGAAAGCCTGATGCCTTCATTAATAGGACACCATCAGACATGCTCGATCTCTGGCAGAGATATACATAATCTCTCGTTTGTCACGCGTGACGTAATGACGTACACGCTGACCAGGTCAGCACGAGGTTTCTTGGTTTCACTAGATCAAGAAAAGGCATTCGATCGCCTTGAACATAACTACATACTTAATGTACTGAACTCGTTCGGCTTTTCGTCAAATTTTGTTGAACTTATTAGGAATGCCTATTCAAATATCCGAAGTACATTGTTTCTTGATGGTCGTGAAGTTGCACTCTTTCCCGTTACTCGTGGTGTTCGTCAAGGGTGCCCTCTATCCCCAGTACTCTTCGTGCTCAGACTGGAGCTATTTCTGCGCTCGGTACTGAGAGACCTTAACGTGCGTGGTCTTCCAATGCCTGGTAGCGGTGTAATGAAGGTGACAGCCTTCGCCGATGACATCACATTGTATCCCAGGAATGAAGACAGCATATCCCCTAGCCTTCGAATATTCACTGAGTAGGGAAATATTTCAGGTGCTGCGCTAAATTTTTTAGAATGCCATTATTTGTTCATTGGTTCACCACAGACATGCCTAAGTCCCCTTTTACGGTGTTCAGATGAACGATTCTCTTCGTATTTTAGGCCTTGATTGCACCTATGATGGCATATCAGACTCTGGGCGGCTCTCTATCCTTGAAGATCTAAGGCGAAATATTCAAGATGTTCAAGGGTATGATTTACCCCTTTTAGAAGGAAGGCATACTTAGCATAGTCTGTATTTTGCGGCCGAGTGTGGTAAGTTTGTCACGTTGTACAGCCACCATTGCGGCTTACTAGGTCCTTGCAGTCCCTTCTAGGTTCCTTCTTCTGGTCGGGCAGTACAGAGTTCGTCTGTCGCGCGGCGCTTGTGCAACCACGCTCTCGCGATGGGTTCGCGTTCCCATCCGTGTCTGTCCGCTGCCGGCTGCTTGCCCTGCGATTTCTGCTCCGTCTGTTCCAGCATGATCTGTGTCCAGCGCGTGAACTCGCCTGCCATTTCCTTGGCACAAAAATTCGTTACATGCTAACAGGCATACCCTTAAATCGAGGACCACAAGTGTTAAACGCACCTGCATTTTACTCTCCGGCCGTGGCATTTTGTCACCATGTACAACACGTCTGTCCTGATGTAGACATCTTCGATAGCCGGGTTGTGGATGAGATGTCACCCTTACTGCTTCCTCTAGTTCCCCTAGCGCTCCGCGCACTCTCCAGTCGTGTGCCATGAGGATCGATAACGGCGCCATTAGTGCCTGCCCACCTACGCGACTTCATCTGGCGTCTAGGGTGGCAATCGCTCCCAACGCGTGACAGAGCAGAGCGCTTGTGCATAGTCCCATCTTCGCTGTGTCCCAAATGCCCCCTTCAAGAATCCAACAAGCCTGTGTTGCTGCAATGCGTCGTCGCTAGGGTAGTTTGGAGGGCTCTGCATACTGGTTTCCATGGCCTTGGAGTTAACAGCTTTATTACATCTGGTCTCTGGTCACGTGGCCGCTTCGCGTGACTGTTAATTGCTGCGGGGGCCTTTTGTCTGTGGCGTAACCGGTGCGAAGCACTTGCCGCGGGAAGTCGTCGCCGCGCTTTGTTTCCACTTCTAGGGAGGCTCTACTCTGAGCTATTGTCGTTTCTGTGAGAGAAGTTGTTCTTTCTTGGGGAAGAGGAGCAGTTTCTTCGACAGTGGTCCTGCCGTTTCCTGTCGGGGGCTGATGGACGCGTATGGCTTAATCTTCGACCAGCCTGGTTCTTGTCGCCAGGCCATCAAAATTGTTCACTGAATGTACATGTATGTAGGTGCGCGTTACTTCTGTGTGCTCTCGTATGCGTGATCATCTTTACGTATACACATCTGATGGCATCGCTACAAAACTGTGGGAAGTCACATCATCATTGTACATAACCATTGTGTACACTGTATATACTGAACATCATCTTGTGTTATGTGATAATTAGTTTATGTGTAACTGTGCGTTTCCGTGAGTCTGTGTGGTTATATGTTCATGAGTGAGGACTCGGACACTGCTTTGAAAACGTGTCGTGTATACAATGCTTCGTACTTTGCATTGGTTATCGTCCTGGTGGAAGTGTGCCGCGGTTGTGACTCAGTGTTCGTATCGTTCTCTTGTTTAAAAAAAAACTTTTTGTAAACACTTTCACTCGACTTTCTTCTGAGGATCACATTGCTGCGTCACCAGCGCGAACATTTCCCTAGTCGAATACCGTTGTTATGTTGAGCATCGTTACCTTCGAAGCGAAGCATTGTTTGCTTCTCTTTGATTTCGCCGGTGATTCGATTAACTTTTCGTCTACATTAATTTCTCTGTACCTCGTTATTTTCACATGTCCTATGAAACAGAACAAGTAATATTTCCTGCTTTATCTCGCTTCGCTGCCCGATTTTTCCCTATGGCCTGGACTAACTAAAAACTGAACCCCTCGGATCCACTTACACACTGAGGAAAATGAGAACGTGGATGGTAGATTGGATGTTGAAATACTCCTTTTGCATCCTTACTTTAATGAGAATCTCAAAAAATAGGTGAACTCGTAAGCAGAACACCCTTTCTGCGCTTTTTTATTAATTTCAGAGTGCTATAAGGGTGTTTTGTGCGAAACATATATTTTAAAGAATTCAAGGTGCTCGAGCACTTCGACGTTTCAAGCAAGTAAAAATCCACAGGAGTTAATTTCGCGGCGGTTCGTGCCAAGTCATTGTTCTTGCACGTCCCCTTGTCACAGCGCACTCTTAAACACGTTTGTACACTTTGGGTCATATCTTGTCCCACAACGATAATCGTCGTCTGTCTTGCCCGCATTTCCTTTCTTTAACGCGGCGAGCCCGGTACTTCCCTGTAACGAACGGCATGCGCGTTATCAGCATGATGTAGCATAGCCGACAGGAAAGAGGCGGGCGCGGCGTTTTCAAGAAAGGAAACGTAAGCAAGGCAGATGACGATTATTATGTGACAGATATACACCCCGAAGGGTGTAAACATTTTTAGAGTGTAGAGTGTAAGTAAAGCTTACACTCCTTAGGTTGTATTTTGTCCCCAAACAATAATCGTCATCTGTCTTGCCCACATTTCCTTTCTTTAAAGCTTCGATCCCGTTACTTCCTAGTCATGAACGGCTTGCGCATTTTCAGCTTGACACAGCATTCTCGACAGGAAAGGAGCGACATCGAGTTTTCAAGAGAGGAAAAGCAAGCAAGGCAGAAAACGATTACTGTTTGGGGACAAGATAAGCTCCAAGGGGTGTAAAATTTTTTCGGGTGTTGTGGACAAGTATACACCCTAAAGGGGGCAACTGTTTTAAAAGTGTAGGCTAATGATTATAATCCTGCTACCTCGTGCATATGGCGTCCCCAGTGTTGAAGTGGAGAAAACGAGCGGTTTCGTTCACATCCTGTCCTGCCGTTCGCCTCTCACCGCTGGTTTCGTTTAAGATATTTAAGGTCCGTGCTGTTTTATAAGAGCGGCTTCCAAGCGTCAGCCAATCTCACCGCGTCAGCCGATGGCAGTTATTCAGGCGTATCTTCATTCTGCTGTAGCGTGGGCAACAGCGCAATATTATGTGCAGTAAGTCTCGCAATGTTTATGCAATAGCAGTAGGAATAAGCATTCCCAGGTAACATGCAGAGCAATCTACTGGCAGACTGTTCGCATCGTGGTTCTATAGAATGAGTTCAATGACTCAGTCCTAACGAGCATTGCGATCGCGCAAATGCGCTGAACGACAGAGAAGAGACGAGACGTACGTACCGCACCGCACACTCGAAGTCGAGTACAGTCGAAGTCAGTAACGAAGGTGCTCGCAACCTTCAAAATCCTTCGTTCCAGAGGGCACTTCGCTGTAAACTTCGTGCTCCGTATGACTAACAATAAGAGCAGAACAAGCACGTTCAACAAAAGGGAACCACCTTTATTTAAGATGACTTCAAAATGCTTAGTTAAACCAGTCACTTAAGCTTACCTTTTTCTTTTTTTTACGCGCACGTTGACAGAATGTTAAAGCCCCTTGAACTTCGTAAATTAGTGACACTCTCCTCCTCCGCCTTCCCTCCTCCCCGTTTCCCCTCTCTTTCACGCTCCCTCCTCGACCGTGGCGCCGCCTACAGTGCTCGAGCGTAGCAACGGCGCCAACATGCGCTCCTCGCCACTCCGTAGATGCTTCTGGAGCAAAAATGGCGCTGATGCACGGCGCGAGGGCCCACGTGATGCTATTAGGCCAATAGCGACGCGCCGTCGGCCTCGGCCAGAGCGCGCGAGGAGGAGGCGGCATTCTTCAAAGCGTGGCACTACTTTACGAAGTTTAAGGGACTTTACGTCGTTTCACTGTGGTTCCCAGCATTCTCCCCCCGCGAAACGGCGGAGCTATACGCGAAGTAGAACTGCATATCGTCGAATGCCTTTATCGTCTCCATTTCCGTCAAAATCGGTGCTTTGTTTACGGGAACTTTGTCAACATTGCCCCCATCGACGCCCGCGTCCTCTTCGCCTTAGATGGCTTCGAAGACGTCGCCGTCGGTGTCAGTCACGATTGCATAAGTACACGACGTTGTTATCAGCCGCGACGTTTTCATCAGCCTTCGAACGCTCGCTCATGCGTAACGTCAAAGCAACGTACGTCTTCAGTGATTCTCCGAGAAGTGCAGCGGGACTGCTACATCGGCGTACTCGTCAAGATGCAACACCGGAGCAGCCGTTAGCGCCAGTGTATATAGATCACACCTTGGTGACGACCGCGGAGTGTGGTGGCTGCCACCGCTACGTGGCGTTCGTTGTAAAGCAAAAAATCAGCCTTCGGGCTTGGCTTGAATTTTTGTCTTCCTAGAGACAAATTCGTTGTACAGAAAAATTCGTTGTAGGGGCACTGACAATGGGCGCGAAAGATAGGAATTCGGCCGGGACGTAATCGGTCCTTCGTTACGCCAGTGATATTGCTGTAAGAGCGTAAGTTTGGGCATGTTGGCATTCCATACCTTTTACGTTTTTAGCGCACGAAAAGAGACGAGAGACAGAGGTACGACGCTGACACAGCGCTAACTTCCAACAATTTTTTTTATTCTACGAAGCGGTACACACACACACACAAACACACACACACTCACACACACACACACACACACACACACACACACACACACACACACACACACACACACACACACACACACACACACACACACACACACACACACACACACACACACACACAGGGAACAGACAGCAGCGCACGCATGCGCATATGTACCTGGTTGTAAACAAATGAGACAGCAACGAGACGTGTGAAATGGAAAGTTAAAATGATATCGAAGATGGAAAAGGTGACCATGCATGGCCAAACAATTTTTTGTAACTGACATATTGCTGTAGTTCGACTACATATAGCTTACGTATGCATCAGTGTATCAGTGGCACCAAGCTTTGTTCGAGGTTGCTCCTATACGATGGCCAGTGGGACTCTCTACGTAGCCTGAAAATTCTCACAGCGATCGCGCGTACGAGACAACGGATGCGACATGGCCGGACGTGCAGGTGCGTGGATCATTGTGCCGACAGCATATGATTGTTGCTAACCACTGGATAGTTATCACACATCTTCAAAAGGTGTAATGTTTTTAATTTTTTTAATAGAAAATCAAGTAAATGTATAGGTGTTTCCCAGCACATAATCACGTGTTTCTTGTTGTCGTTCCGCTGGGCAACGTGTGCCAGCTTCGGTATAATAAGTGCGATGGCACTTGCTAGCTTCTTTTCTTTTTTACGGTAGTACGCGAGTTACGTTGAAGAAATTCATGCGTTAGGAGGTGCGCGTCTTTCCACTGGCGTTCCAACTAACCGCTGGCGCATTCTTGCAAAGCCGTCCCTAAGGGCGAATAAGTGCTTCGCGATGCTTGTCTTAAAGTTCCGCCGATCTTGCACCCAAAACACCGGCCCGTTCTGCCAAACCCTTCCTGAGGGGGAATTAATCTCTCGCGACGCTCGCGAGCGCGGACCATTTGTCGCATAGCGACGGCGAACGCCACGCGCCTCTTTCGCGGTGTATCCGCACACGCGCAAACGCGCGCAGTCGTTGCTCACTCGCGCGACGACGGAGAGTAGAAAGAAGCTCAAGGAAGGAGGGGGCGAGGGTGGTACGAGGGGCAGGGAAGGCTTAGCGCTGCCGTCCAAGGGGGCGAAATAGAGGTATACAGCCAGCTAGCTCCGTTTCCGAGCCCGCCTCCGCGCATCGAACGCGCCGCAGCTAGCCGCGGCGGCAACGCACGAAAATCCCTCTCTGACCGCTCGGCAAAAACCTCGAAGGGCATGCGAACGCAACGACGCGCGTAACAAAACGAAACAAACAAAAAAAGGTAGGGCGAGCGTGAGGAGGAGGGGGGAGGTGGCAGCGATAGTTCTAGCGAGGTCGGAACGAAAGATGCCCTACGGCTCGTCGAAGGAGCGGCGACGGCCGCGGACGCGGAGCGAGCGAACAAACGAACGAACGAACGAAATAAGAAAAAAAAACGGGGGACAGAGCCAAACAGACACGGGCAGCGGCGCGAGCCTTCATCTCGTCAGTTGCTGGCGCGAGCCACATAAAGACGGATTTTGGAAACAAGCCCGGCGGAGCCCCTCAGGCGGCTTTGAGGCCGAACTTTAATTCCCCGCGTCTCCCCTCCCCACTCCCCGGGGCCGCCGGTCGCTTTTTACTTGCTTGCTCTCTTTTGGCTTAGCCGGCACGAAGCAAGGAAGCGAGCGGCCGGGTAGCCCACGGTGTTTTCCGCCGGCTCGCGCGCTCTCAGAATAAGAGGAGGTACAGCATAGTAGGCGAACGGTGCGCGAGGCTTTCGGAAAGAAGCGGCCAAAAGGAAAGCAGTGGGGGAGAAAGGTTTTAAAACCCGAGGCAGGAGAGCTGAACTTGCGAGGTAAGGCGGGGAGGAAGGGAAAGGAGGGGAGAGGGGAGGGATAGGAATAGAGAGCACTCGACGCTGTACAAAGGCACGCCCGCGCGCGCGGTCACAAACAGAAGCCACTGGCTGCGCGGCCATCGGATCGGCTTTGGCGCCTTCGCAATTAGACGAGTTCCCGCGCGCCGGTCAGGAGAAAAGTCTCGCCGAACCCTCCCCCCACTCCCTCCTTTTTCTGGCCGTCCTCCCTTTAACCTCCGGTGAGCCGCGCTGCTGCCCCTGCGTTGCGACGGACTTGCTTTTCTTTTTCTCCCCCCCCCCCCCGCTTCGTTGTCGTCCCCTTTTCATGCTCCCCGAAGCCTTTTGTCTTCAAATTCCGGCGGCACGCTGACCCTCGCGGCGGCTGAATCGTGCTGCTTCGACTGCCATTGGCCGAGAGTCGTTCCTTTCCTTGCGTCTCCAGTAACCTCCTCCTCCTCCTCCTCCTCTTACCTACTTCTGTCTCTCAGGCACCCCCTCGCCACGTCCCACCAGCCTTGGCGTGTCGCAACCCCTTTTCCCGACATAGCGGGAGCGCGCGACGTTGCTCCTTTGCTGGCGCGGATATCGGGTTCTGCCTTCGACGGCGTCGCTATCCCGTTCGCTACTGCTGATTCTGGCACTCGCCACAACAACCGCCACTGCTCCTCCTCCTCCTCCCCCCCCCTCCTTTCTCCTTCCTTTCATTTGAGCAAACATCAATCAGTGGCAAACCCTTTCTTTTCCGGGCACTGGCGGCGAAACAGGGCCCACGCGCAACTTCCCCACTTTAATAATGTTTGCGGCGTTATTCGGTTTCAGGGGGTATATGCGAGTGAACAACCCGCGTTACGCATGTAACTTGCTGCGTTCTCGCTTCGCGGCTGAAAAATTTACCCTACCTGCACGTGTGGGAGGTTTTACCTTGATGCCGTCATAGTCGAGTCGTGGATAGCTGATGCTAATGATGATGATCGCTAATTACAGCCCCTTTTTCATCGCGATGGTGAGAAATAGTCACGAATAGGCGGCGTGATTTAATTCTGTTTTACCATATCAACTGTAATCTATCATTCGAGCCTATCTCTGCTTTATCTTGTAAAGTTACCTATGCCTGTGACGACTCCGTTACCGTGTCTTCTTTCTAAATGAGTGAGCATTTCTATGCCTACCCAAAGAGGAAACAAGTCCGTCCGCTCATCCGTCCGCCCGCTCGTTATGTAAGGCAATCGCTTCAACGCGAAATTAGCAGCGAGAACACAAAGCACACGAAGCTATCAGCTCTCGGCGCACTCTTTCCTCATTGCAGATTACTTTCAAGATTGGGCCCCCCACCGGAGTACGGTTGATGACGGTTGATAAGGGTTCGACGCGGATGGATAAGGCGCTAAAAAGCTTATAACGACCGGAACGTTATCGGCGCATCTGGCGCCGCCACCTGCAGCAGTTTGCTTGCGTCATCGATTCACCTTGCGCCGCCGTCGTCCGCAGCAGTTGGTGTCGCCGCGGCGCTATCTTTTATAGCGGTCCGGTCACATTTCATAACACTGGCAACGACACCGGGTTGCTGGAGATGAGCAAGCGGCGCAATGCTTACACGAACTTAGACAATAATAATAATAATATTTGGGGTTTTACGTGCCAAAACCACTTTCTGATTATGAGGCACGCCGTAGTGGAGGACTCTGGAAATTTTGACCACCCGGGGTTCTTTAACGTGCACCTAAATCTAAGCACACGGGTGTTTTCGCATTTCGCCCCCATCGAAATGCGGCCGCCGTGGCCGGGATTCGATCCCGCGACCTCGTGCTCAGAAGCCCAACACCATAGCCACTGAGCAACCACGGCGGGTGAACTTAGACAGCTCCCATAGAAGATTCTGCGTGAATTTTTACAGCGAAGCTATATATAGCTACCCTCCGGCGGTGGTCGATGTCAGTCGGCACGCGCGTCGCGTAGACACGAAAAAATTTCTGTCTCCAGTTTCTCGCGAATGCTCTACAGCTCTCAATCTAACGAGAGTATCTTGGAAAAACGTTATACTGGAATTGGCCGCTAAGAAGAGTCTATCATTACGCCTAGTTTCGTTTACTTGTCTTAATTAGTTAGTTCGCAGCGACCTTGTAAACGTTACAGAATTCCAGTCTGGCGTCAACACATGGCCGTCTGCGGAGGGAGTATGGTCAGAGGAAACGGCTCTAACTCTCGTTTTTATCGAAACCATCCCGAAACAAATTATATGACAATTAGCAGTTAACACAATTCTAACATTACGCCGGATTTCATTTACCTTTCGCGGTTACGTCGTTCACAGTGAAGTTGTAAATATTGTGGAATTCCCGTGTGCCATGCGGTGGCACTTGCCACTATTTCGTAAAAGAATCAAAATAAATCACTCCACATTCAAAAGATGTCTTTGTTGCCGTGTCCTTCAATAATAATAATAATAATAATGATAATAATAATAATAATAATAATAATAATAATAATAATAATAATAATAATAATAATAATATACATACGTACATACATACATACATACATACATACATACATACATACATACATACATACATACATACATACATACATACATACATACATACATACATACATGCGTCGACTGAGGTAAAACACACCCCAGCTTCGCTGTTCGTCCTTCTTCACAGAGTAAAAGGGCTGATGAATTTTTTCTTCCTTTTTCACGTTTGTTGTCGCGAATATTTCTATGGCCTATCACCTTTGAACCCCAGCACTTCTCGAGAGTGGACGTTCCTCCCATTTCTGGCTCCCAGCGAAGATCTTCGCATTCCACTACAACGCGCTGAGTCGTCTCGCTATTTATTCCGCCGCAGACGCAGGTTTCACCCTGTTGTGAATAGTTGCTCCTCCACGTGCTCGTTGTCCTCAGGCAGCCAGCTCGGTCTTCAAAAAACAAGGCAATACTCCTTGCCGTCGTCACACTAATTTTTATTTCCATCCAGCAAACGATTGTACCCCGGAAGAGCGCTGAACATAAAAAACAGAGAGAGAGAGAGAAGGCAAGACGCGCTGGAAACGTTGGAGCACGCGCGCAGCAGCGCCACGCTGTCAAAGACTTTTCGCACGGGCCAGTCGTTTCGAAACAAAACAACAAAAGATGCCTTCGTCACCTTTTTTGGGGGGCCGACGAGTTAGACTTGGCGCTTAAATATACTCCACGACGGCACAGGAAACAATCGGCCAGCCGTTCCAATGCGTTACAAAGAGAGATCGTCTGTTCGAGTCAAACCGCTGGTAGCGGGCCAACGCGATACAGTCTGCCAACGCGCCGTCTTCGTAGCCTCAGAGACGCGTCGCCGGCGACGCGCAGCCAGGCATTCGCCACCGGATGTCGAACATGCGCGAAGGAACCGCACGACAAGAACCGCAGTTTGGCGAGGGTGTGTGTGTGCCTCCCCCTTTCCCCTTTCAGATCCGGGGGCATACGAACCCGGGCGTATCACAGACGCTCATCGAAGAACAAGCACCGAAGACAACGTCCTACAACCCGTTCTGGGCGCCCCCGCCGCGTCTCAAGCACGTGCTTGGCTCTCTCTCTCTCTCCTTCGCCATTCGCCGTCTCCACCGGCTCCGCCACCTAGGCCCTCCCTTCGACGACGGCATCGAGGGATCCGCTCCCGCGTACTCAAACGTCGCCGTCACGCGCTTCGTCGGCTGCACCACACGGCAGCCAGCAGCACATCACTACACGCTATACAGCCTGGCGGTTCCTATTGTTTCTTTGCTCCCTACGCCACCGCATCGCGCGCGAGCTGTCCTCTCCGCTCGGGTTGCCACGGCGGGCGGGCGAGCGACCGACCGCCCGGGGCCGGACAGAATTAATTAGAGTGCGAAAGTGGAGATCCCGGCGGTGGTGGTGCTGCTCCCGAGGCTCACCCCTTTTCGTCTTCTGCCGCGAGCCGCTTGTTTGTTTGTGTTGTCCAGCTCTCCCGCCTCTGCCGTCACCTCCCTCCTCCCAGTTCCACGGGCACGCACACACGCACTTCTCATCTGAGTTCTCTTCCTGGTCGGCTCGCCTGTTCCGCCGCCGCTGCTGCTTCCTCGAGTCTCGACCCCTCCTCCGCCACCAAAGAGCGCCGCGGTGGCAAACACTCGCTTGGACCTGGCCCTGGAATCAAACAAAACAAAATGGAAGGAAGGGCGTAGCTGCACGGCCTCTCCAGCCCTGACGGGCATTGTCTCTCACGCGCTCTAGCACGCGTATATACTTTCGAGCGCGAGGCACGCTCTTTTGAAGGGGCGGGGGGGTGGGGGAGGCAAGCGGCGTTGATTTAGAACGAGGAAGGGTTTCCGCTGTAGAGCTTTCTACAAAAAAAGCTTACTATCGAGGAATAAGGCGCTTGTGGTTTTCCGGGTGTTGCGAGTGTACGTGACGGTCATAGGCCAAGTGATGGGTAATGGTCGACGAATTTAATAAACTTCGTCTTTCTGGCTTCGGACGACTTTGCTGCTTTCTGCGAATCGACCGATTTCGACCGATACGTCGCGTTAAAATTGCGATCGATGCGCAGTAGTTATGCGTATATGGCAGATACTTATTTTGCTGTAATCCGTTTATATAGATATGATTGTTGGGAAATTTAGAAAGAAATGCGGCGTATTTTTTTTTTTGCATATAGACATGTCATAGCATCACCGCATAATTATGTAAAGTGCCTCTGCCTCACCATCGTTGCTCACAGCCTTCACGCACTAGTACCAATTCAATATTATTTTATATAAATGTGACAATTAGTTTGAGTTTACCTGTGCGTTTCTGTCAGTATAAGTGGTTATATGCTAGTGGGGCCACGTGTACTCGGATATTTCTTTGAACGCGTGCCACGTATACAGAGCTCAGTGCTCTGTATAATGTGATTGTCCTGGTGGCATTGTGCCGTCATTATGGCTCGAAACACTCATATCGTCTTTTGTTGAAATATATCTTTCCTTTTCCTTCTAAACACAAATAACGCCATAAGAACGAACGAAGCCGCAAGCACGAAGATTAGACACAATCCATGTACTACCCATTGCTACGGTGGTAGCATAGCTATCAGCAAAGCTGGAGTTCCCTCTATGGACTTTCGTAGGAACCTCCATGGTCTTGCGGCGTGCCGCTCCCCAGGCTCTGCTTTTCCCGTTAAACGGGAGGCCTAGCGGAGAAGCGGACCTGGTATTTTAGGGAGCGGTGTGGGAGTCAATAGGAGGAGGCCTGCGTCCAACAGCCACAACGCCTCCTAGATAGTACGAAGCCTGTGCACTTCTATCCGTGACGTCATGTTTAACCTTGCCCTACTGCCGTAGCATATAATGGGGATGCTCTCGTGCAAGCCGCCGTGATTTTGACGTCACCGCTTTCGTCACGCCGGGCTTGACGGCGGAAACTTCGTCCGAGTAGCATGACGTCATAAAGCGGAGTGCGCAGGCCTGCCCTATAGGAGGCGTTGGATCTGTCCCTCGTAATGACGGTTCGAACAAGGTAAAGCCGGAGTGGTCGCCTTTTGTAGGGGGCGTTGGGAAAATTAGGCGTTAATGGTTAATTGGGGTTAGAGAGATTGCACAGGAAGGGAACATGCAATGCTGCGAAGTACGGTGACGCGCAAAGTTTCAATTATGATAAGCAAGAAGGCTGTTCTTTTTTTAAAAGCTAGTTCTGTGTTTTGATCTTTTGACAAGTTATTAAGGGTTCGAGAAAGGAAGGAGATAGATTGGTCGGTCAGTCGGTCGGTCGTATTAAGCGCATTGTATTCGCATTCACGTACGCTTGTAGTCTAGTGCGTGTATCATGCCCATCTTTTGTGCCTCTTGCGAGGTGACACCTGTCTTTGACTTTTGCGTCACTGCTTGCATTATCTCGTGTGAGTATTTTCCTTACATGAACGGCTGTTCATCTTTGATCCGATCGCGGCCTTGTGTGTGTGCGCTCACAACTCAGTGTGCGCGCGTATTAGTCTGGACTCCGCATGTGGTATTGTGCAACCTGTCTTCTCATTTAGTCTATATGTTCCATTGTGTACTTGGACTACGAGCCCACTTAATTTACTCTCTTATCGAACTCTGCTCTAAATTCTCCGGACCTATGAAGACACTTCTTATTTTACGGTTGTTTTCCATTTAGTATTCTTACTACTATTACGCGAAATAGAGTTGCCGCCACGATTGTGGGCGACTAAATCTCATTCTTTTATTTTTATGTCAGCGATAAAGAAACAGGGGTACAGATAAGGCACGTCGAAAATAAAAATAATATGAACTCACGTGACGGCTCGAAGCAACCGCCCAAGAAGTTTGCAATTTTCGTCACACCGTCCGTGGCGAAAAAAAGAAAAGGAAGAAGAATGAAGAAGAAAGGCGGGATTCGAGCGAGCGGTGGCTGCGTAGTCACTTTTGCGAACTCTATATTTCGCAGCCGTGCGAGTCTGTTGCATTACGCGCGCGCGATTTACCGCACACGGAAGCGCAAAAATCGATTCCACGCACATAACGCTCAAGCATCTGTCGCTCGTGGTGGTGGTGGTGGTTACACATCCCCATACAAGTTGTCTACGTATCCTTCAGCGATACGCACCACTACCATGCAGAAGTGTACGAAGCTACGACAAAGTCGGTTCGCGTTCGACGTCGCAACAACCGTGCGCAAAAGAAAAAAAAAACACAAGAAAGAACACGCGACAAAGCAACGTCCGACGAACGACACAGAGACGAGTGCCGTCCAATGTCCGTTGCGGTTTCCCCTTTTCCGCGGATGCCGCAATGCCGTCGAAGAGGCTCACAATTTCGCCGCAGGCGAAGACAGATAGTATCGTAAGGAGGCGAGTTATGGATAGGGGGGGGGGGGATGGAATCAGGGGAGGAAAAGGAGGAGGGGGCATGGTGTGTCGGTTTTGAAAGGGTTCTGGAGCTTAACAGGACGAGTGAGAAAGCGGTTAGGCGTGGGAGTTGGGGAGGGGGAGGGGCAGGTTTAGAGGGAAGGGGGTTGGTGTGAAGAGCAGTTTGCTTCGTCAACAAAAAAAAAAAAAGAAATTACAGTGACCTGCGTGCGGCGCAAGCATCTCGCTTGCCCGCATCGATGGTATGTATATACGCCGTCGCGCGGGCTCGCGTGAACGCTGACGCATGCGCGCATACACCACGGAGACAGTCAGTGCTGCGTGCCACCCCCCCCCCCCCCCCCCGGTGCGGTTTCTTGCGCCCGTTTGCCATCCTTGCCGCCAGGGGGCATTTGCATTGCAAACGGTACTTTTCTTTTTTAGTCGAGGACAGAAACGAGAGCGAGAGAGAGAGGGATAACCTTCGCAAAGACGTTTTTTCGCCGGTCCACTCCTTTCTCCGCACTACTATATACGCGGCGGGCTCCGTATCGACGCCCGAGTCTGAGTCGCGTGACGATACGATTCACCTCCCCCGGGCCTCTTCGCAACGCTCTCCCTCCTCCCCCGCACCCATCCACTGGCCCTAACTTCATCTCTGCCTCACTCCTACTCCGCCGACCCTCCCCCCCCCCTCCTCCCGTACGACAAAAAGTACTCGCTTTGCGGTTCCGTGTAGCCGCACGTAGTTTGCGGTGACGGCGTGCGTCGAAGAAAACGCCGTCGACCTTCGCGGCGCAACAAAGAAAACAAACTTGCACCGGATCCCGTAGCGTCGAAGTGGTGTTGGTCGAGGGCGGGCGAGGGTGTGGGCCACTCGTTAATGCAAAGGGCGGCTGACTGCTGCTGCTGCTTGCTGCTGTTGCCTCTACTTCCAACGTGTGTGTGTATGTGTGTGCGCACGCGCAAAATCGATGCCACGCGTCCCGTCGTCGTGTGTGTGTGTGTGCGTCTGTGCGTACTCGGCGTCTCGCGAAGCGTGTCGCGACGTTTAAAGGCGTCGGGGCACGGCACACGAGCGTGTCGCACGGAAGAACCCAGCGCCCCTCCCCCTCCCCTCGCCCCTTTCGCGCCCTTTCTCCTCGGCTTACATTTTGCTCGTGTTTACACATACCGCAACGATTCGCGCGCGGGCGTCGTTAAAGAAGGAAAGTAAGAAAGGCGAAAAAGAAAGGGAAAGCGAGAAGGAGGTGGTAGAGGCACCCGAGTCCACGCCAGACGTAGCAGTAGCCACCGGCACATCGCTTGACTGCTTCGAGTAGGGACGCGACGTAGCGGTGTTGGCTTTGCCTTGAGGCTCGACTGCCCCTCCTCTCCCCTCCCTCTCCCACTTCGCCGCTGTTCTTTACGACGTTGCGCTTCGGTTGCGACGCCGATAAGGACGGCGCTTCGCGCTCGCGTCCAGTTTGTACACGCCGACGTTGTTGGCGCTGCACCTTTCTCTTCGCTTCCTTCCTTTTGTTTTTTTTTTTTCATCTCGAGGCGCGTTTTAGATACAGGCGCACTCTTCGACTGACACGTGCGTGGCGCGTTATTAATGAGCGCTTTTTAGCTGATCGTTCTCCGACACGCCAACTGCGGCGGGCAGCGTACGCAATCGATGGCGTCGTTCGGAAGGCCCGTGGGGCGGAGGCGCGAAGCGCCTTCGCCCATTGCTCCTGTTGCGACTTGAATACCCGATGATCTGCCACCTATAGTTTTACAGCTGTACACGTATGCGGCTTTGTAGTGGGCGAAGTTTTGCAGCAGCAAAGGGCGAAGGCTGCTTCGCCCTCTGGCGCTTTGGCTGCTTCGCCCTTCGTCCATTGCTGCTGTTGCGACTTAAATACCCAACGAATACGTGACTGAACTGTCGAAGTTAATTATTGTGTTTTTCTAAATGCGGGCACGGCAAGTTTGATTATGGTGGTGTAAACTATTGTTAAAAATTATGGGGTTTTACGTGCCAAGAGCACGATCTGATTTCGAGGCGCGCTGCAGTGGGGTACTTCGGAATAATTTGGACAAGCTGGGTTTCTTTAACGTGCACCGAAATCTAGGTATACACGGTTGTTTTCGCATTTCGCCCCCATCGAAATGCGGCCACCGTGGCCGCGATTCGATCCCGCGACCTCGCGCTTAGGGGCCAAACACCATAGCCACTAAGCATCCCCGGTGGGTGACCTGAAACTGTTCTTGATGAACGTGCCGCTACAAATAGTTCTCAGAAATCTGTAGCTACCAGCACTTCGTTGACTGCAGGTTTGTAGCCTACGGCTCTAGCAATCCACTAATCAGTAGTTTACAGTCCTGTAGCCTCTAGACCTGCACTATGAAGCCAGGTTTACAGATATTCAGTTTTCAAGTTTATGGAACTATGGTCTAACGATCTGTATTCTGCAGCTCTCCAGATCTGTAGTCTATACATCTATAGTGAACAGATCTGTCACCTATAGTTTTACAGCTGTACACATATGCAGCTTTGTAGTCAATAGAACTATAGCATAGTGCCCTAAGTTCTTTAGGCCATATATCTGTAGTATACAGATAACTGTAGTCGGCAGATCTGTAGTCTACAGCTCTACAGCTTCGTAGTCTAAATATCCGTGATTTACAGATCTTCAGTCTACAGCTGTACAAGTCTACATACCTGTAGTCTCCATAGATTAGTCTACCGATGTGTAGTGCACTTTTAGATAGCTGCAGCTTTACAAATATACAGCTTTGTCGTCTGTTATCGACGGCCAGTAAGCAGGTCTGCAGTCAACAGCTCCGTAGTCTACATATTTGCAGTCTATAAATCTGTAATTCGCGAATATGCAGTCTACAACTCTGTAGGCTGCATACCTATATGACAACGACTGCGTATATTTTATTCGCAAATATGTAGTCTATCAGTATAGTCTACGGTTGTGTAGTCCTCAACAGTAAGCACCTAAAGAAGGGAGGTCTATTGAATACGAAGCTTTCGAGGTGACCCGTGCGGCCCTCCCGATGAAGACGGGGCTGCCGCATTTTTTGTGTGTTTATTCGTACAGCGCGGACCGGGTCTTTTCTGCATTGCCGGCACTCCTTCCGCGTCCTTTGCTGTTCACCATAGCGAAGCCACTCCTGACGCCTCTCGCTGCGTGGTCGGGTTCCCCCCGAACGCCATATAGACCAGTCAAGGGCTCTTCCACCCACCTGGCTTTTAATTCGGAATCCCGGCGCGGTGTTTGACCAGCAGGCGTAGTATTAATGAACACCGTCGCGGAGAGCGACCCCCACGAAAGTCCAACTTGCCGAGTCGATTCTTTGTTTTGCGCTTCGTATTTCAAATGCGAAACTCCCCTCGCCCTCCCTTTTTCTTTCACGTTCCCTCTCAGCGGACTCCTATTTGGCGCGTTGGTTCGCGAACATCGTTTTAACGAGACAGCGGACGACAGGCGGTCGGTGTTGTTTGACGAGATAAAGATAGTCGTCTAGGAGAACAGAGGTGGTCATGTGTAGACTCCGAGCAGGCATTCGGAGGCTACTAGAGCCCTTGATTACGCAGAACTACGAATTCACCGCTACGCCGCACAGATTGCCCAAGTAAGATAACATCGTCTATACAGCAAACTATAGTGTGGTGAGCGCCATTCGACGGTAGGTCCGGTTATTCGCTTACTTTGATAATGATCTTCGACGGTTTCGGCGTGATTTTTTTTTTTTTTTTACGCAACTGAGCACGGCGTCTCCAGTAACCGTCGACGCCGCTGACGGAAGAAGAGATATAAAAGCGACATGTCTTTCATAACCGGCTTTCCACTGAAAGTAAAGGAACCCGGCTTTATGCGACGAGAGCGCAGCCGGGAAACGGCCAGGAGGGCCGGGTAGGGAGACCGAGGTTTTCACCGCTCGGCGCGGCGATGCTGCCTGCGAAGTTTTTTTTTTTTTTTTTTTTGACCGGCAAAGAGTTAAGAGAGGAGAGAGGTCAGTGATTAGTTGGACGGCATGGTGGCCGATTCTCGGACCACTCGCAATTTCGATTTCCTAACTTTCTCTCTTTATGTTTGGTTGAGCCCCCCCCTCCCCTCTTAAACCTCGCGAACTAACGGACTCTGGCCTTTCTCGCTCAAAGGCCGTGCCCGACGGTGAAGCTTGCTCAATCACGCGAGAGGAACGGGGACGAGACGCGGTGTTGGGACTCCAACTGTCCGCGAGTGAACGTCCACTTCGACGACTCGCGTGTACAAGTTGTCGTGTCGGGTCGCTTTTTTTGTTACTTTCCTTCTTCAAATTCGTTCGGTCAGTGCTTGAGAGTGCGCGGTCCTGCGCTTGCATTTGTGTGTTCAGAAGACGCCGTCGACCGGTCTAAACGACGTGTCTTATTTGACTTTCGCTCGTTTGACAGGTCGAACTCGTGTGCCCGAAAACCTGTTCCGGGTTTAATTCTGTCTTTTTTTTTTTGTGTGTGTGTGTGTGTGCGTGTGTGTGTGTGACTCTGGCGTGTTTATGTCGTGGAGCGTGTCGCACCTAATTTAACCACGTGGCCGCGCTGTTTAGTTTACACGTGGTAGGCCAGCACCGGCTCGTTGATTTCTCTTCTCTACAGAAAGGAACGCGGCGCGTCTGAGAACACCGCTGGTTGGTTAGGAGCTCGAAGCTAGCGTTAGTGGACGTGAAAAGTACTTGCACTCAGCCTGTTTGGCTGGGCGATAGAATTCAGGAAGATGAGCTCCACTGAGGAGAGAGAGAGAGCGATCAGAGCCCCTTAGTTCAGCGCTTGCCGCTCTCCACATGAAAGTGAGGTAGGTGGGCGGGGGTGCGGGAGGAGGAAACGATTTAGAGAGTACTGTTTTCTTCTCGGCTCCTCGCTGGTTAGCATGGCTGAGAACAACCTTTAGCCGAGCCTAACTTTCTCTCAGTAGTTTAACTACGGACGTACTCAGGCATGCCTACGAACTTTCGCCCGCTGATACTGACCACGTAGCGGTACCTTTGAGCACGCTGTTAAGGCACGGAACAGAGACGCCAATTGCAATAAAGATTTCCAGTAGAAAATGCTGACATCGACATCGAGGAAGAAGAGAGAAGAAGAAGAAGACCACTTGCGACATGGAGCAACCAAGGCAAACACAATTTTTGAAAGACGCCATTGAAAAAAATATAGTTTGTCAATTAATATTCACACAATTTTCTTGCTTCTGATAGCACTTTCTCTCTTTGGAAAAGATTTGCTAACACTACATACCCAGGAAGTGGCTTGACTAAACCACTAAAATATAATAAAAGGACAGATGCGCTGTGAACTCCGAGGAGACAGCTTCTGACCGTAAACTATCTTGCCGTATCAACTGTCTGTCGTTATTCCTGGGTGGCCAGTGGTCACGCAGTAGTACAATATAAATACCCTTGACTTCTCAAGTTGCTTGCATGATAAACATGGTTTGATTGCTACATAACTGCCACTACGTCCCTCCATTCCACTCTGTTGTACCATGACTTTGTAAGGTTGCCGTAGGTTCTCTGCTTTAGAGCAAGCGAGTGGACCGCGCGCACGTCAATCAAAGTGCATGAGAACGTATGCAGCACAGCACTGCTGACCAGGTTTCTTTACATCATTGTGGCCTGGTGTGGCGCAGTGCCGAAAATGATGTGTGTTGTCGGAGCGGGGCTAGTTAAGTGATTCTGCAAGTATAACGTCGCGTTGTGTAATAGCTCGCTCACGCACCCACTGAGTCAATCACTCATCGATTCAGGCACTCACTCACCCGCTCATTCATATGAAGTCTCACTCGCTTAGTCCCTCTCTTGCGTTGTCTCTACGGCTTGCACTCGCTTAGCTCCGCCACTGACACAATTTTCTACCATCCTCACTTTTCGTTCCGTGAACTATGCCCATAAATCACATAATCACCAACTCACTAACTCTGTCGCTCACTCACTCACCATATTTTCTGCCCGTCTCATATTTTCCTCTCGCTTACTCATCATACCCTATGCAAATTCGCATCATCAACACTCACTCACTCACTCACTCACTCACTCACTCACTCACTCACTCACTCACTCACTCACTCACTCACTCACTCACTCACTCACTCACTCACTCACTCACTCACTCACTCACTCACTCGCTCGCTCGCTCACTCACTCACTCGCTCACTCACTCACTCACTCACTCGCTCGCTCGCTCGCTCGCTCGCTCGCTCGCTCGCTCGCTCACTCACTCACTCACTCACTCACTCACTCACTCACTCACTCACTCACTCACTCACTCACTCACTCACTCACTCACTCACTCACTCACTCACTCACTCACTCACTCACTCACTCACTCACTCACTCACTCACTCACTCATGTTCGGCGTCCGTCATTCACTCGCTTACACTACCAGTGACTCACTTTTCCGCTTCCCCTCACTCATCCCTCCTTAAGGAATTCTGCTTTTAAATTATTCGTTGACTCACTCTGTCACTCACTCACCTTATCCCGTCACTGTCTCGTAATGACCAGTAAACTCATTCATCCTTATATCCACTGTATACCCATTCAATTGCTCCCTTACTGACTCACGTATCCACACTTACTCACTAGCCTACTACTCTCTGCTTTGTGATCGCATTCCGTCCCTCTCTTATTCCGGCACGAACGTCCTTATTAACGTGAAAAACTTCGGAGCGACTTTCCCCGGGACACTAGAATCCCGGGAATTCATCGAAGCTCTCTCGTTCGCTCGCACGTTTTACAGCGTTGCTCATCCCCCATTAACATGCACACACACCTTCTGAGAAGAAATACGCGTCTGCCCTCCTTCCTACAACGCCCGCTCTGACGACAGGCAGCAAAAAAGGCCGAAGACAGGGAGGGGCGGTTTCCCCATCATATTATTATGAGCGCCGGTTCGGTAGCGCCGCGTCGTCTGCAGTACGTCGTCGTTCTTACGTGGAAGTGCCCCCACCCCGTAGGCCTCGCCGTGCAGACACCACCACCCGACAACACGCAGAGGCTAATTCGCCGTATCCCAACCGCATCTTGGCGGCGGCCGGCCCTCCGCCGCGGCCCTGATTAATGATTCCTTTGGCTCCGTAATACTTGCTCCTCCTTCGGGCCACGGCGTTCGCCCCTTCGCTCGGAGGTCCATTCCGTAAATTATACCGGGCGACAGCGCCACCCGTGGCAGCATGAGCGGCTCGGCGGCTGCTGCCCCGCCGCGGTGATGGATCGTCGTGGCGGGCTCTGTTTCACTTCGGACACCAAACAAATTGGAGATGAGCTCTCGCTTTCTCGGCCTTCGTGCTTTCCCTTGGCACGATACCCACCGTCACGTATGCTTCTCGGCACTTTCTTTCTTTCTTTCTTTCTTTCTTTCTTTCTTTCTTTCTTTCTTTCTTTCTTTCTTTCTTTCTTTCTTTCTTTCTTTCTTTCAGGTTTTCGTGCGGGAACAATGTGACAGCGCTCGTCTCTCATCGCAATTTTAGTTTTGACGTTACCGTTGTGTATATTTCGGCCGCAGGAACCCCTTGCTCTAAGTTACGCGCGCGCAGACCCACTCAGGTACACCCAAACAGACGCACGCGAACACGCGCACAACACAAATTAGCCTGATGAGGTTAGAGACTCGAGAAAGGAGTGACACTTTGACTGCTCACAACAGAAACGGTTGTCCCTGCCCTCAGCAGAATCTCTGCTGCTAAAGTTCTCCTTTGTATTTTTTCGCTCACTCTTGAAGTTGCCTCCCGTTATTCTTTCTGGGGTCTTGTGTATTCCCAATCGTTTTTCGCTTATACATTCTCTCAAAGAGCTAAGACACGAAAACAAAAATGCTCGCAGTGTACCAATAAGGGGATAGGGTTGTTCCTTCGCGCGTCGTCCGCATGTGTTCTCTGTACGCAACAACCCTCACACATTGGCTTCTTGCATGTGTTTCAATTTCGTATAGTGTGTGGATGCTGCGAAAACATAGGGGGTCCGTTTCATCCTTCACGTCAGTATTAATCACGTGTGCGTGCTACCTTCGAGCTATCTCTTGTGCTGGAAAAAAAAACCAAAACAAAACTTGGGTAGCACTGTAACGCAGCGGCGAATGTTGCGCCAACGTTGTGCAAAGTAAGCCGAATGCAGGGCTGCTGTGACCAGCCAGGTGAAGTTACGTTGTCCTTGCTGGCCATTCTTTACGATGTCCCAAGAAGCCCTTTATACAATGCCAACGTAGGACCTGCGTTATTCATTGGGCCACTGCCGTCCAGCATTGGACATACAGTGTAAATATTTCCTGTCCGTTTAGGGACGTTTATCACCGGTCATTATTTGGCAATGGTTCAGTTACACTGCGAATGATGCCAGTGTTGGGACTGCACTATACCTGGGTTCTACGCTGCCTGCGACCTTTAATATCAGCCATTGTTACAGCGCAGCTGTAACAATGGCTGATACTTGGGCTACTTGGGCTAACACTGATACTGATACTGATACTTGGGCTAACAATGGCTGATACAAGGGCTACTTTCCCCACCATCGTGTCCGCATGTAGGAAAAAATCTCGAAGGTAGTGCAATGCCGGGCCGTCCCGTGGCGGAGGTGAAGCAGGCGTTAAGCACTCCCTATACGTGGGCCGACCCGCGGCGGAGGAGCAGTTCGCCAATAAGGGGCCCACATACACAGCTTCGCTGGTCATCCTTTTTCGCCGAGTGGAAGGGCACTGAGTTTTTTTCGAAGGCCGGTAATTAAGGCCGGTGTATCACCAAACATGTTGAATGTAGGACCCACGCGAGAGCAATGTCATCCAACATCTACCCTACACTGTACCTGGCTGCGAAGCTAGGGACAAGCAATGCCGATTATTGTTTTAAAATTGCTTCGAGCTCAAATATGTGTTGCAATGAGCACAGTGTGAGCCAAAATCAAAAAGAGGCTACCATTATGTCACATTTGCATTTGCTACGCACCCTGCTGTCTGTTTTCCATCTACGTAATGTAAGAGGGCTGCTTCTGAACTATAGCTGACTCACATGGGCTTAGGTAGAACAAATGACTTTAAACATAACGAAACTTTGTGTTTCTCTTTTTCTAATCACTACGTTACTGATCGACTGTGTGCTGTTCGCTTTAAAGCCTACAACATCCCTCCCTCTCCGTTTTCATTATCGAGCAATGATTGACAAACACCAAGACGAAAACTCAATATGGATTCCCAGCTTCTCAGTTTCAGCTCGGGTAGATGTGTCATCGTTTCGTTCCGTTTCGGCCTTGAGCGTAGATGTAAGCACGAGGACGCGTTCGATATTTCAATACGCGTAGTTCGCAACACATATTCTCGGCCATCTCTGAGACAAATGAAAGACCTCGTCTTCCATTACGCTACCCGACTGCTCGCGCGCGCGCACACACAAAGCCGCGGTCAGCGTTTCGGAAACAGCGCAGGCGCCCGCTTCTCTTTTGTTTCCTTCCCATTACTGCGCTCGAGTCGCAAGCCATGACCACAGTAGCGGCGACTCGATTACAAACCTCAACCTGGCTCGCAACCCAAGGCAACGCCAGCCAGCCAGGAACGCGCGCGCGCCCGAGTGCGTCCTCTGATTTATGACCACTTCGTGTCTTTATTAAAGAGAGGCCGCGTCTCTCGAGCCAAGAGGGACAGGTCGATTACGGCCGCGTCGCCAAGCGCCGTGGCTCCTGGACCACAGCCTTCATTCTGTCTCACTGCACTCGCGCGGGCCGCTCCCTCTCTGCCCTTCCTTGTTTGCTTCTGCACGTACGCCTTGCAGCAGGGAGGCATGCGCCGTGTGTCAACCGCGCCGTAGTATAGTATTTGTCTTTCGCCTCTTCTATTAGGCCCGCGTCTCCACCGTGTCCCGCCATCGCGTCGTATTTGCAACGTAGCGTACGCTCGCGCTCCGCGCGCTTGCTAGACTAGAGAGACAAGAAACGTGCAAGGACGCTAGAAGTGTATAGGCGAGGGGGGGGGGGCTTGGCAGAAAGGAGGGGGTCTTCTTAATAACGGTTGGCGATGCTGTATTACGCACCAACCACGGCCGCGGTTACCAAGCTCCGCGAGGGAAGCGTGTGTTATGGATTCCTCGGAGCCACCGTCTCTCATATGCCACCGTTTCACCGCCGGGATCCGCTCCTCTCTCGCTCGCTACCGACGCATACACAGAACTCTCCCCTCTCTCCCCTCGGCGCCCTCCCTCCCCCTCTGACGTTCGTCTACGTTCTGTGCGAGATCACCTTTATGCACACACGCGTATGCAGTCGACATAAAGAACAACGTTGAGTAAGGAAACAGAGAAGCAAATAAATGAAACCACGCGAGCAAGGAGCAATAAAGGAGATGCCTTTTCTGAAGGGGAAAGAAGGAGACGACTAATGAACATGGACGGCGAGTGGGTCGCCTTTTTCTTATCGTGGTCGTTCCCGAGAACACCGGGACTCGTGTTCAATTACGTGTCCGTCGTGGTCGAACTGAGCCAGCCTCATCTCGACGGAAAAGAAAGAGAAACGAAAAGAGGCGACGAAGAAGCAAGATCGCTGTGCGCCTAATAGGAAGCCGCAACAACCTATCGGTCCTTTTGTTTTTTGCGCCGTGGTGTTCATCTCTAATTCGCTAATAACATGGAAGATCAAGAGAGAGGGAGAAAGAGAGAGAGAGCAGCCACCCGCTTTTGAGAAGCGGGGGAAAAAAAAATAGCGCGTGCTTGCAAGGAAATATAGCTCCTCGGTAGGATTTGGCTCTGGCGTTGTTTTTTGGAACATGTCGGAGAGGGAATCGATTACAAATGGGGCTTTGTAACGGACTCCCTTGCGGTGTAACGGTTCCTTCCAGCTGCCTATGGAATACTCTCGGGTGACGTTTTCTTGTCTCGAGTTCTGGCGTAAACTGAAGTGGCTGGACGACTGCTGTAATGCTTTTTTCCTTTTAATTATGGACAGCATTTCACTTCTATTTCGTCTGTGTGTTTTCTATGCGGTAATGACCTGAATTGTAACTGTAGTAAACGTTGCATTGAATTGAGTTGTATGGAAGTTTGTAGAAGAACCGAAAAGCTTCTTTAGGGTCTCTTTCTTTTTCTGCCTTCGTGGTGGCCTGCGGCACCCATCTTTTTCTTCCTCAGCTTTAGACCCATCCAGTTGCGGGCACGGCTGTGTGCTGGTATAAAAGCTCCAGCCAAAGAATGTAGGGGGCAGGCATGTATTTTGTGGTTGGAAGCTAAACAGCCGCGTGAGGAAACGGGGTTTAAACCCGGTATGATGCTGGATATAGCGGGGCTAAGAAATACACCCAGCGATCAGTTTGAAAGAGGCGCGAGTGAAAGGACACGGGAAAAATAGTAAAATTTATCGGAGAGAAATTTAACGATCGTCCTCGTCGTCATGAACACATTCAGCTGCACCTTCCTACCAAAGAGGAATGTTCACGGCGTGTATTCTCGGGCAACAGGAACATCCAATACCTTAACTGTCAGGTCAAATCGTAATGTCGCGCGGTAGTCTGACTTCTTCGAAAACTTTATACTAAGAAGGTTATTGCATTCACGTTACGCTACTTCGAGCGCGTGGAATCGAACGGATGACTCAGCACATCTGTAGCGACAGAGACAGAAAACAGGGCCAGTGGAATCCTAACGAACGGCCACACTGACCATACATGGAACAACGGTGGCACAACAGGGGCTCTAGTTATTGTGCCACTTGAGATCACTCTGTCGAAATTCCCTAGTTAACCGACTCAAGTACACTGGTAATATGGGGACATTTCAAGTGAGTATTACCCTCGACAAAAAAAAGTAGATACTAGACCTAAAAGAGGGCAAAGAAACGCTGTTAGATAAGAGAATAAAATAAAGAAGAAGTAGAAAGCTAAACACGGCATTCCTTTCATGGGATGTGATCTTTTTGCACAAGTATTCGTACATGGCGCGTTTTGACTGCATGTCAACGCCTTGTACGATTTTTAAACGATTTCAACGTCCGGAAAAATGCACCCTTGCATATAGCAAGACTGCGCCGCGCCAACTGACCATGCGCATTCTTTTTTCCGAAGCGCTGTGGGCCTCCTCTCTGCAGGTTAACTTGTGGTTAGCGTAAAGGACTGGGTGCTCCCCACCGTAATCGCTTGGCCGAGGACAATTATCACGCCTCTGTCACCGGCCTCGCAGGGTACGACAAACGCTTTAGAGTAACCTGGTTTCCGGAGCACTTATAATGCCTTCTCGGGCGAAAGGGATATGTGTCTGTGTTCTATTGACAGTCGTTAAATTAAAACCAGGCACGAGTAAGTTATACGCGACTGTTACGCGGTGGAGGCGCTGTACGTTAATAATGTTGCTCATTTAAAAAGAAAAACGTAGTGGGATCAAGAGAAACACATTCGTTAGAGGAGGCTGGGTACGTTCGTCCGAGGATAAGCCACGTTAACTGCAGCTGGACAAGGGCGACGCCAGGAAACGTCCCATTCGTAGTTTCTGCGCACGCCCATGAAATCTACAAGCGACAAGCCACCGGAGGCTCTGGTGTCCCGCAGGAAGGCTAAGGGTACTTGCGTTGAGTGCGCCGAAGCACTGTCAGCGCCGGTACGAGGTGCGAGAAAACACGGCGCACCACGAAGAAGTTGTCGCTTGAATTTGAATCGGATCGGAAAATGGCTCTCGGGGTCGCAAAGTTCGTGCTGGCACACAATGCATGACACAAGTCATCGCACGCATTATTTTTTTGACGTTGTTGTCTTTATTCACGAAGAACCCCGCGTTGCCCTTCGGCGTTACAGCAGCTGGGGTGAAGTTGGGATAGGGGTTGGGGGAGGGGGGGGTGAGTGAGGAGTGTTACGGCATGGCTATGACCAACTCTTCATTTTGGCAACGTACTTGTCCTTCAGTGTGCGTATTCCCCATTCCATTATACAGTTCAATAAAAAAAAAGGAAAGGAACTAGACAACAGGCTACATTACACAAGTTATTCTGTGGCGATCGCCCCAGTCAGGTGAGGGGCAAGGGCAGCGGTTTTATGTTGCTTGCAGCGCCGACGCAAGCGGTCTCCCTCGACGGGTCGCAGCCGAACTGCGACTCGTAGGTCCTGTCGCGACGCGCTACGTAAGCGTGATTTTCCCTTGGCCAGCGCAGCGCCTTCGAAGCTCCCTTTAACGCGAAAGCTTCTACCGGCTTACGGAAGCGGCGCCTAGCCACGTGCCAGACCCGGAGCGGGAATATTAAACTCACATTTTTCATCCTTGGGGCGAACCTCCACAACGCAAGAGGGAAAAGAGGGGGAACGTGGGGGAAGGTTGGGTTGAGGGGGGTCTCTTCAGCTTTTGCAACTGCTGGACGGGTTTACAAAAGAGGGCGTAAGGCTGACGTCAAGACGCGACGAGGGGACGCGATGGAAAGAAAGAAGCCCGGCGGGTGGCGGCCGGTCGTTGTCGTGGCAACCGAGAATTGATTAGCAATTAACCACGGGATTAATTATTATCGTGCTCCGGAGAGCAGTGGCACGGTGACTAGTGAACTAAGAGGCACAAGTTCAATCCCCCCCCCCCTTCCCCTGAATCCCTTCTCTCATTCCCGCCCTCCCAGGGTATACGACGAATCCATTTTTTTTTTTCAAAATGTGTTCCGAGCGCCTCGATAACCGGCGGCAACTCTACGCGCGGTGTACGGCTGTTCGCGCCGAGCTTTTTGTCCTGCACGGGACTTCGTTGGATGGCAACCCAAGACGGACGCTTCACTAGACTGGCTGCGTCATAGAGTGACGAAAAATATTGGGCTGTCAGACTAAATTCTTTGTCATAGTACGGAAGAAACATCGTCTTTTGCTCGGGGTGTTTTAAAGTAGTGTCCCCAGTACGTTACGCCCGAAGCGTGGTGTCACCACGTTTTGCGTATCGCCTTTCGTATCCCATTCTTACATCCGTATCACAGTGGGAAAGACAAGTCCACTTGTCGAAACGTTGTCTCTGGGTTTCACCTTGTTCTCCCTTTGCTCATCCTCTTGAATTTCCATTTCCCACCTTCCCCGTGTTTTTCCTGGACTTCGCTCCTCACTGGTTTGAGAAGAAGAAGAAGAAGAAGAAGAAGAAGAAGAAGAACAAGAAGAAGAATAAGAAGAAGAAGAAGAAGAAGAAGAAGAAGAAGAAGAGCAAAGAACGAACAAAAAAGGAGCTAGTGCCACGCGCAACGCATGCTCATGAATGAGTTTATTACAAAGGCTGAGGTGGTCGCTGAGCCAATCTGTAAGGATGAAAGTTAGGCTATCTGGGGAATGGATGCTTTCTTTAAATCCGCGCGGGAAGTGACGTCAACACGAAGAGAAGGACACAGGATGATTACTATCTAAGAACTAAAGTTTTTTATTAAGAACAGTGGGCAGAGTGACACAAATGCGTGGGCGAGCATCTACGTCAGCACAAAAGATACTTTAAAGGGAACGCCTACATCCCACCTCTCAGAACATTGTAACACATTTGGTTACCGAGCATTTTTTCTTCGATCGAACCAAATCGTCAAGCGGAGCATTCAAAAAAGCGCGCGAGCACGTAGAAGCCTTCCATATGCATAGGCAGCCGGGTGATTGCGTATCGGATATAACCTTTTATCTCTTTGTTAGATTGTGACACGCAGCTCCTTGCTGGTTCATTCGGGATCACTTAATGGCATGCGCGTTTTTACTTTCTATGTGTCGTTCTTAACAAACTTCATTTGTTATACAGCCCTATTCATGTGTCCTTCTCTTCGTGCTGCCGTCGTCTTGAGCGCTGACTTGAAGTATGAAGCCAAGTATGAAGCCTGGGCTGAAGCCTACTGAAGTAGCTTTCAGGAGCTACAGCAATGCACCTGTTGGATACGGCTGCACCGTGCCCATGTGCGGAAGGTTGATTTTCTTTTATGAAAATGTTATCATCAAGCAGGAACAGCACAGAGGCACTCACTATGCTCGTTCTAGGAAGGTCAGTGACGCAAGAGTAGCTAAACGGTTTCTCCCTTGCTTCCCTACGAG
>NC_134574.1:139676422-139698922 GCF_050947875.1 Dermacentor variabilis | reverse complement strand
GTGCGCGCGACGGGGCAGCTAGCTGCACCCGCCACTATGGCTTGAGACAAAAGAGAAAGCCCTCGCACCTTCGCCTCGCCTCCCCCCCCCCCCCCCCACACACCCAGTTCGACGAAACCTCTTTCTCATTTTCCTCACCGCCCCCTCCCGGTCGTGTGTCTCTCTCTATTGTGGCGCACCTGACTTGCCCATTTGCATGCGAAAGCAATTTGTCCCCGGAAGAAGCAGCGTTGGCGCGCCAGGGGGGCGCGGCCTTTCCTTCCATTGTCGCGCCGGGTCCTCGGCTGCAGTGCTTGGCGAAGGAGAGCCTCGCGCACACACACACTCAATGCGCACTCACTGCTTCTTCTTCTTCCTGCTTCTTCTCCCGGCTTTTGTCTCCGCTAGCGCGGGCAGTTATGTAGCGTGCGTAATCGCGTTCTCGAAGAGAGAGGCCTCGCGTACAAGTGCGTTCGCTTCCTTCTTGTTAACAGGCGAAAATTGCTCGTAGGGTCTCGTCCGCTGGCTTTTGTTTTCGCGCCGAAAGGGGTGCATACTGGAGGAGGTTGTTCCATCGCGCTCGCTGCCAAGGTAGCTCGCGCGGAATGCGTTGACGGCGGCGTTTAGAAACGCGTCTCGTTACTGGGCCTCGCGGTAGGCGGCGCGAACAGCGTCTCGTTGGAAACGGACTCGCCTCATCCCGGGTTGGAGGTTATTGTACTGCGTTAGCGATTGCTCAGGTGTCATCTTCGCATGCAAGCTGATGAGCAGGTGCTACGAAAGTCAGTTTAGTGCGGACAAGGGGCGGGGAGGGGTGGGGTGTAGCGGAGACGCCCCGATAGAAGAGATGCATTACAGATAACACGGCACATGATACAGATAAAAGATTAAAAGGACGTCTTGTTGGGCGAGTTGGTCACAATTCATCTTGGGTACTAGGCGCGAACACACACAACACACAAGGTTCCTCCACAAGGGAGACACAAGGGAGGAGCAGTTGTAAGTGGCGCTCTGTCCTGTATCCTCCCTTGTGTCTTGTGTGCGTTCGCGTCTGGTATCCAAGATGGGATAAAAGATACAGATACAGACAACATGACACATGGTATGGATAAAAGATGGAGATACTGATAACAAATGATACAGATACAAATAAGAGGGCATATTGCGGGTGCACGCGTTCAGCAGCAAGCTCGGCGCCTGGAACGCTCTCAGTACGTTGCTCTCAGAACGTCGTGCTTCCGCTCTCAGTACGTCGGCGAATGGCGCGATGTGATGATCAGGTTTCACTTGTAGGTCACTTGATGACTGCTGCTCCTACGAGATTTCCTTGACGAGCCGATTCAACGTCTGAAGAAAACTCGGGCACGCCGATGAAGTTACGGCAATTAGTTTTACAATCTCGATGTCGGCAAATCTATTGGGCCAGCTTCTAGGCGAGAGGGCCTTTACGACTCGTTTGAGCGCACTAGGCGAACGAATACACGTAGGCCTACACGTAGGACTATAGCACTGCAAAGTAATGTCAGGCGTCGTGCCGTCCATGTGGCCCTTTTTAATGTTTGTGAAGAGATACATGCAACAAAAACCGTGTCTCCGGCAACCTCTTCCATCTCGTGTCCTTCAACAACACCCACGGCGGTAGATTAGTGGCCATGGCATTGGGCGGCCTAGCTCAAGGTTGAGGTTTCAATCCTATCACTGGCGACCGCATTCCAATGGGGGGCATAGGCTGCCCTCCGTGGCTTTCCAAAACGTTTTCTAATGGTCCCCTCTGAGGTAAATAAACGCCCTTTTGCAAAAACGTGTGCGACATTCGGTAGGTGGGAGTCGCGGAGCTAGCGAAACGGAAGCAAAACAGGTACGTCCCACGTATTTTTAACTTTGGGTCGAGCGGAGATACCGATCCAGGAGAGCAGGCCCGGTCTCTACTGCACCCTCTACATACTGCTCCCGCGGGAAAAATCAGTGATGTTATTCTGAAGGGAGGGCGCGGGAAGGCACGAGAAAAGTTTAATCCCGCATGACTGACTCAGCACGAGCTCCGCAGACGCGAGAAAGTCTCTCCGACGTACCTTTACTTTCTGGGAATCGCGTACGTCCGACGTACCTTTAGACACAGCGATCACCAAGTGGGGCGTCAGTGCCCACTGCTTTGCCTGCTTCACCGCGATGGCAGCCAGCGTCGAAGCGTAAACAAACTCGACCTGACTCCGCAATGCCGGCATTCCTAGGAACAAGCGCACGCAAAAGGAG
Source organism: Dermacentor variabilis (assembly GCF_050947875.1). Lineage (NCBI taxonomy): Eukaryota > Metazoa > Arthropoda > Arachnida > Ixodida > Ixodidae > Dermacentor > Dermacentor variabilis. The sequence continues at coordinate 139,696,690 of NC_134574.1, read as the reverse complement.
CGAAGAAACTTCTCCTCCGGGATACCTAGGCAAAGTCACATATTAAAGGAGGAAAAATGCCAAGATTTCCTCTCTCGCACCCGCTTTTACTCGCGCCTGCACACATACGTCGGGCGATTCCTGATATACCACGACCCGCTGTGCTACCTAGCAATTGTAATGTCACGTCTGTGAACGCCTAAGCAGACGAACATTTTTTTTTTTTTGCGTTTCACCCTGATCGCAACACGGCGAGTGTGAACGGTAATCGAAAGCGCGACCTTGTCTTCAACAGCCCAATGTCATTGCCACTGAGCCACATTGTTTTGTAGTGAAAGCTGTTTCTTCTTTTTTTTTTTCAGATCGAAAAGTAGTAGGAATCGCCGCAGTCTGCAAATTAGTCATTAATACCAGTGTCAGGCAAATAAGATATGCTCTTGCAGGCAAACGAAGTACGACGGGGTTGTGTCGTGACTCTAAGTCGACTGTAGCCTTGCTTTGCGAAAATAAATTTTAGTGCCTAGTTTACTGACGTTTATTTCGACATGGTCGCGAATTTTAAACAGCGCAACACGGGAAAGGACAGAAAATGTGGACGCGGAACAGACCCACCATCATCTTCTGTCCTTCACCTATGCTGCGCTGTTTAACGTTCGAAAGGATCCACCAACAAGCGCAAATTCTGACGTCACGTTCTCTCGTCGAAGGTTTTGAGTTCAAACGCACCTACGCAGGTAACGACGGATCTATGCCGTGGTTAGCCCCGTCTCCCCTCCCTGGTTACCCCAATCCACAACTCCGTCCATCCCACTTGAGGCTCGTGCGACGCGACGAGACGAGAAACGACAGAAACAACCACGGAGGCTCGGCTCATCATCACGATCACGTGCAGCGTGCAGCTAGCGCTCGAGGAGCGCCCCAGGCCCCGTTCTTCGCTGTCGCCGGGCACCAAAACGCTTCGCTTACGCTTCATTTGAATACGAATGGCCGCGCAACAGCGGCCAAATAAAACGCAAGCAGATAGTTCACGCGGCGTAATGTATGCGCCGACGAAGCGTGGGTGGCGAAGGGGAGGGGGGCGGGCGAGTCACACGCACAAACACGCGCACGCCACGCCAGGCCCAAGATTCCCGCTTCAGTAGGTGTTGCCGGCATACGCACGGCAGCTCCAGTCCTTACTCTTTGGTATCAGCAATGGCAGCAGCAGCAGCAGCCGAAACTCTTCAAGCATCACTGACGAGAACTACTGCAGGCCCAAAGCGAGCTCGCGGCTCGTTTTCTTGTCTCATAGCCCCGCTCGCATCATGCCGCGTCACCCCTTCCTTCCCGTCGGGTCCTTACACGCTTTTCGTCGGGTGTTTCCTACATACGTCAAGCAAGCGTTCTAGCCGCATTCAACAACCTCCCCCCCCCCCCCGCCCCACCGCCCCTCCTCTTCTCACGGCATTTCCGCATCCTCCTGACCTTTTCCCATCGCAACCAACTCCGCGCATGCTTGGAGCGTCGAGAGGGCGTCGGCGATGCAGCGCCAGAGAAAGTTGGGAAGGAGTATACAGTAGGCGACGTTGCGTGAACCGACGATGCTCTGCGGGGAAGCCGGTTGCGTCTACTGCTACTGCCGAGCAAGAAGAAGAGCAGGACGCCTCGTGTATACAACACCTTGCGTCATGCGCGCGTATGGTTGTTTACGCGCGCTCCCCAGCGAGCGTCCCTCTCTCGTCTCTCGTCGTCTTCCTCCTGCCTCTAGCTCTGCAGGCGTGCGAGAAACTCCGCCGTAGCGTGATAACCCCTTTTTGCCCCAAGTGCGTGCCGGGCAAAAGAGGCGCTCCCCCCGTTTGTAAGGGCCGCGCTTTCTCGTTGCCGCTTTTCATGCGCGAAAGTGTCTTTGAAGAGCGCGAGTGCCGTCGCCGGTCCTCCTCTCCCTCGCGTACCTGCTCCGCCCTCCTCCTCCGTCTTCCCGCCCTTCCGTTATCCCAAGCTTTCGCTTGCTACACGTGCGTCACTCCGCTCTCACTTTCCTCCGCGCTCACGAATACGGAGTTCAATGTTTTGCTCGTCGCTCCGCGTGAGGAAAGGTGTGCGGTACGTACAGCCGAGCTTTTCCTCAAAGATACGCGCTCGCTCCATTTTTGCGCTTCCTGCCGCTGACGGATGGAAAGGAGGGAGGCGTAGGCGTACGGGCGAGATGTGGTTTAATTTATGCCGATCTTTCTTGTTTTCTTTTCTTAAATCACCGTTTCAGTTCAGCATTATTAAGATGCGCAACGCGACAGTTATGCTTTGCCACACGGCATCGCACTTAGATAATGATCTACATAAGTAACATGACAGGTATCTTTTTGCATCTGAGCTCTTCTACTCAAGTTGTCAGACGTGTGAGCCGTTGACGAAACGACTTGCCGATTCGCTTCTGATACCTGTTGACCACAATTCGGGCGGTGGCTTTGCTCTCCCTGTCACAGTAGCTGGGAGGAATAGGCCGCTTCCGAGTGAGCTTTTCTATACCTGCGGTGGTCGCTTCCATTGAAATAACGTGCTAGGCTAATACCACAAAGTGCAGCTCGGAGAAGGGTCACGGGTTACTTTTGGTGCAACTAATAAATTTGCTTAGAAACCGCAGACGATGATTGTCTGTGTAAGCGAATCGCCTAATGCTTCTAGAAAACCATTCGATTTTATTAACGGAGTGATATTTATCGAAGTGATGATATTTAGGTAGCGTTTGTTGTTTCATGGCGTTGTACCCAGCATTAAAGAGATCCGTTAACTAGTGCATATTTAGCGATATTATATGTTGACTGTCCGTGCGTCTCAAGGAGCTATAATAGTTGTCATTCGGCGACGAGTTCAACCCCCAAATACAAAGGGCGCGCGCGCAAGCGCGCGCTTTTGGTATTGGCGCCTTTGTATTGGCGGTGAAAGCTGTGAATGCCCAACCACCGACCACCAACTACCGACCACCAACTTCCGACCACCAACTACCAACCCTCAACATCCGACCCCTAATATCCAACTGCGAAGTACCGACCACTAAGCACCAAGCTCAAGAACCGGCGAAAGAGCCGAAGAAAGCTAATCACTTGTGATTCCCTCCGTCCTGCTGATCATTCACAGTAATACCGTAAAACAAAACAAAAAGAACGCTTTGCCGCAAGCACACTAACACAGAGGCAGAGCACGCTCTACAGGAAGGTTACGTAATGGCAAAACATATTAAGCGCAGAAAAAATGAAAGGCGGTCGGAAAGACAAGAGAACACATAAGTGGAGGCATGCGCGAGGAGAATTACGTAAGTATTTGCAAAAAATCGAGGCTGTGATGATGTTTGCTCAGTTTGGTTACCGGAACCCAGTTGACACGAGACGCACGATTCAAGAAACGATGAAGTGGCACGCTTAATGCCTACGTTGCACACTCGTGCTATGTCCGGGCAAGAATAACACGTGGCGGAAAGCACGATAAATGAAAGGCTAGGCTGAACGAGGTCATATGTTACCGTTCTAAATTGAGGAATGCGAATGTAGTTTGTAGGTTATCAACCGACGAGAGTCCAGAACTGAAGCAGCACGCACGTCTGCAGGAAAAAAGGGCACGTTTCATATGTATATATAAAACATCTATAAAAACCACTAAATGTCTAATCCCATGCATAAGAGCCCATTAAAACGAGACGAAAGAACGGGGACAGGAATATAGGGTGTGCCAGCTAACGTTAGTCAAGCTGTTAAAAGAAAAAAAACGAATAAAAAACATGGGGCAAGGGACGATTTTAATTAGTATGGTGTTCGGTTGTCGGACTTCTTTCTGACAACCGAACAACCCAGGTCTTATAATTGTATCTTTAACCAGATTTTCTAAAATCGTTCTCTGTTGTTTGTTTGAACAACTTGGCTAGCGTTAGGTGAGACACATGGCATAATCACCACAGTTATTTGACACACACTTATTTGCCCTCTGCGGAAGTGTTTACCACGTAATGAAGAGCTCAAAGAACTAAGGCGCGTCCTGAATGGGACCTGAATCAGTGTCTTTTGGGGAGTTACCTCACGTGTGGCGGCCTTGAATGGACCCCAGGGACCACCGCCTGAAGTCACATCTAAAATCTGATGGAATGGCGCAAAGTGTGACCAGAGAACTCTAAACGCTTTTCGATTTAAAGCCGGACGGAGCAGGTATCGAAAAACAATACCAGACTTTGCAACCAGAACCTCCGATGCCTTCCGCTGGAAGCGGGCCTGGTACACCACTCTCGATGATCCGAAGCAAAGGTGCTAGAAGACAGCGGGGACACACATTTAAAAGATGTGTACATGGATTGATCGCAGGAGGCCACATGATCTGCTTCACAATGATAGCTCGGGAAATCAGTTTTTTTGGAAAAGAAGAAACAAATTATATGAAACAGTATCCAACCGACAATATTCAAAGCATATGCTAAAGTGTGCGTACCATGCGTGTACTACTTAAGTGCTGCATATGAAATATTGATAACATTCAATACGCACCATTCAAATGGACTGCATCTACTCCGAAGCGTTAGCGTACTCTCTATACAAAAAGTATTTTCAGTTTAATGCTACAATTTTCTTCTTAAAAGCTATAAATAAGTTCTTTTTGTCCAATATGTTATGGTGTGGTCGTCTCGGGAATCCTAACCCAGTCAGATTTGCCTCTAATTGAATCTTTCTGTTGACTATAATGCAGAAACTATTAAAGGTATACTACTTACCTTGCTGCATTTTCATGTTTGAATTACCTTCCATCATACATTAAATATTGTTCTTATTAAGTAATAAGACAAAGACTAATATTTAAAAACAAGTTGCTATCATTTCTCATCACTACCTAGCACGTTGATTTATCATTTATCATTCATTGTTTTGTGTTGAAATAATTATCCTGCCTTAGCTCTCCTTTTTGAATTATTTCACTCTCTGCATTTTATAAACGTGGTGCTCTGGTACTCCGCGTTTACTGTTTATATAACTTCCAGGTAGGACGTCGAGCCCGGGATCAAATCGCATTTCGATGGGGGGCGACATGCGAGAACGCTCGTGTACCATGCAATGGGTGCAGAGTACAGAAACCCACGTGACGTACCTCATAATCATGTCGTGGTTCTGGATTGTAAGACCACAAAACTTCACTTTTAACTTCCTGACAGGGAGGACCTCACATAGCGTTGTGGTCTGAGACCTCGTTCCGTAAATTTATTGGTGTAATACACCATCCAAAAAAAAATAAAGAGCTATAGTCAAGTAATTGATCGGGTGATTGATTGATTGAATTTGAGCATCTGATGCAGTTGGAGTCGATCAACAAACGTGCGTTTGCCGCGAGCGGACGAATTCAGAAATATTCACGAGCGTAAGCACATCCTGACCGCTTACATCCTATCGTATATATCTTAACGCTCATCCAAAGCCGCAGACTCGTTACACCAGAGGAACATGGAGGAAACAGAGCTGAAATGATTCATCAAGAACATTTCTCTCCGTTTCGTTTTCACGAAATTCGCCCCCTGAAGAGGGGCCCCTCCGACTCTCATCTCTTATTCAATCCTCTCCGAACGAAGAAGAAAAAGAAAGAACACGATTAGAATCTTTTCACTTCGTTTCGTACGAAACATTCAGTCGGAAATTAAAGAAGACAAAAAAAAATGTCAAACCGAAAGCAAGAACGAAAGGCTTGCCAGATATGGAAAGTCCAGCCCGCTTCGCTCTCGTAGAACAATGGCTGGAGCGATCTCATCTCTCGTCCAGCGTAGATGCCGCGCACGAGGAAATCTGCAAGATTCTTCAATTACGCGCCGCGAAAATTGGGCGTAATTACCGCGCGCGCACGCGCGCGCGCTAGCGCTAGCACGAGACGTCATTAAGATCTACAGTAATGGCCCTAATGACGTCTAGCTCAACTTGGAGACTATCTCTCTCTTTCTCTCTTTCTCTCTCTCTCTCTCTTGTGATTCAACGGGCCCTCGCGGATGGCGACGCTACGACCCAGGACTCTACAGCTTCGACCGCTCGTTCTCCGACCCAAGATATGCTGGTCTTATTCTTGTACTTGCCCCTTTCTCGCTGTCTTTCTGACAGCCGCAAAATTTTCGGGAAAGAAAAGGAAGGAATGAAAAGAGAGAAGGGAAGGAGGGTGGGGGTGTAGGCAGGACGGGCTTTGAGATGAAAAGCCCGTCGCCGCGGCGGTGATAAAAATTCCTAAGGGTAGATAGAAAGAGACACTGCCCGTGAGACGCCCCGAGGCCTACCACACTACACCGTCCTTTCTTTTCCCCCGTAGCGTTAATGTCCTCGACGCGGTCGTCGAACAACGGTCGGTTGCTAGCGCGGTGACGCGGCGACGTAATTTTTGGGGCCGAAAAAGCGAAAAAATATTGTATTGTTTCGCCGGGAACAGCGATTCGAGAACGGAAAGAGAGGGAAACGCGCTAATTGCGCGCCTCGGGGGAGAAAAACGGGCTGCCCCCCCCCCCTCCCCCCATCACTTCCCCGGCGTGTGAAGCGTTTTCCCGCATATTTCGTTTTCTCGCTTTTCTCGTTAGAATAGAAATTTTTCGACCGTGCAGTTCTGGAGGTGGTGGAAAGGCCTGCGGGGCATCTTCGTTGTCGCGTCGGAACGGTCTCGCGACGACCGACGTTGACGCGAACCACGGCTTCTTGTTACTGGGCGAGAAACAAAAAAAAAATAATGGAAATTGAGGAATATCGGGATTTTTCCATTTTGGTCTCATCAACGGCAGTTTAGGGAGATTGATATCTTTTAGGGAACGAACGGCCGTCTTGATTTTTTCTTCGACGTACGTAGCATGTTCGCTCGTCGAGCACATTTATCTAGCCTCGCAGATAGTCTGGATACTCCTCAAGGGTACGCACTGTCTTCGTGCATACATTTCTGCACGCGGACAGAACCTCCCCAGCATCCCTAGGCAAAAGATCTCGAAATACGGTCGCATTTGTCTATGAGTTACACCTTCATTGCCCGTCCATAGCCAGTTTCCTTACTTTCCTTCACGAATTAAGTCTGGAATACGTGTGGTGAGCGTTTGATGCTTCATCACATCTGAGGGGATCCACTTTCGGTCGCTTCAGTAGATATCACATTTGTAATTGCAGTAAGGTGGCGATCCCGATCTCGGGCACTTGAGGCAATAAAATTTCACGTCATTCCAATGTGAGGCCGTCAACTGTCATTACACTTTCTTGAAGCGTTTCTGCAGCCTAAGAAATATATTATTATTATTACACTAACGTGTACCTGCAGATGTTTGGTGGGTACGGCTATTGCGAAGCGGAACGTAATTCCTAAGACTGTTCTAACTTGTTTGAAGATCTCTTCCCGGAAAGGCTCGACAAAGTGAATATTTTTGTTATTACCTTAAGGAGTATGCCGGTCTAAGATCACGAGGCCACAATCGCACCCGTGTAACTGAGGTTAAACTATTATATGGACGCGAAAACCCCGTGGAAGCGCAAGGGTTGCGTACGTAGTGTTTTTTTTTTCAGCTACACCAGATTTCTTCAATTTGCCCATGGCAGAAAGCACAGCTCTAACCCTAGAAATATTTTACTCGATGATGTGGACATTACTTCCACGAGCAATTAAAATACTGAAATGAGTGATTAGCATATTGTACGAATCACTTTCTTTAATTAAATACCTTACGACACGTATTGCAATTTACGAAATGTGACTAGTGAGTTCGCAAAGCGTGTCCACCTGGAACGAATTTTCAGGACTGCACCGGTGTGAACATATTTATTTTCAAATTTTCATAACGAAATACATCGGCGTCCCAGTTACGTTTGTTCTTAAATGCATAAAACAGCGTTTTTTTTTCAAAAAGGAAGTGGAACAAGAGTATTTTTACCGCATGTTGGATGGCGCATATCTCAAAACCGGTGCCATGCATACACTGTAAATATGATTACACTGGTAACACCCTTACCGTTAGGCCCTCAAAAAATTTAGACAGGACGACAACGGAGCTCTAACTAGACGTGCGACGACAAAGACGTAGTTGAAAACTGTGCAATCATTCTGACAGCCTTGGGCGCAGATAAATATTCGACAGGAGAGTTTCGTATCTCTCCATGTGAAATTCTCTTGTGAGATATTTCTGTGCGCCCGAGGCTGTCAGCATGATTACATAGTTTTCAACTACGTCTTTTGTCATCGCACGTCTCTATACATTTTTGTAAGGCCCTAACGATAAGGGTGTTCGTCACTGCGACAAGAAAACACCCTTAAGGGTGTAAACATTTTTACAGTAGGATTTTACAGTAGAATTCGTTCAAAGTCGATATGCCTTGCAAGCTCGTCAGGTAGGATTAATATGCTTTAATATGCGATGTAAATTAATTCGTAAAAAATATTCCTTAGTGTAAATTTTGTTAACTGATATTTTAATGATTGCTCGCGAAAGCAACCTCCACCTCATCGAGTAATTTAGTTTAACGGTATAGAATTGTGCTATCGGCCACAGACTATTTTTTGAAGATTTGGTGCAGCTAGAACGATAAAACATCCCTATACTATATAAAACACTACTCCATTCTAACCTCAGCAGTGACTGATGGTCGTTCCACTGTCTTCACTGCAAACTGCATCGACTCGATTCGCCTCGATGCTCCTTCTTCCTGCTTAATTCTTGGAGGACGCCTCGACAATTCCACCCACCTCACCGTCCCTGGGGCCAGGACGAGGGATGATGTCGCTAGTGAATCGCGGTTGAAAATCTCACGGAAACGACGCCGCGCGGCCGAGTTAAAAAATGCAAGAGCACGCGGCGGAAACCCCGAAATTAAGTTTCGTTCATTTGCTGCCACCCCCCCCCTCCCGCCCGTTCGCGATGGTCTTCGCCTTTTTGTTCCGACTCGCCAAGACGGAACAATTGCAATGAGACACGCGACCCCGAAAAGTGGAGAACCTCCATTGTTTCAAAGAGGAGCCGTGCTCGGACTCTGTCTCCCTGCTGGCACTTCGAGAGCCAGGTTCGGTTTTTATCCCCAAAGGGTGACGAACGGAACGGGCTAGAACCGCCGGTGCGCGATGCCGGTTTAAATGGTCTCCCCCGAACAAGTTTCTCGTGTTCTTGTTCCTGGTTTAATGCTTCGATTCTCGCGAAGGGTATTACGAAAGAAATTCCCTTATCTCGTTAATACCCGCTTGCCGTCTATAAAGGAAGTAGACATACATACATACATACATACATACATACATACATACATACATACATACATACATACATACATACATACATACATACATACATACATACATACATACATACATACATACACACACACACACACACACACACACACACACACACACACACACACACACACACACACACACACACACACACACACACATACATACATACATACATACATACATACATACATACATACATACATACATACATACATACATACATACATACATACATACATACACGTAAAAACACAGAGAAGAGAGGACGTTACCAGTACAATACATTCGCAAGCACAGAACACTGGCGTAAATTGGTTGACATTAGCAACTTTAATTCGGCAAGTTTTTTATTGCTACATCGGAACACGCCGTGAGTGTCGCGTTATGCTGCTCCTTCATTTATTCACTGGGCAGCTGGTTCTCCCCGGTGGTTAGCGCGGTCTTTGGCTTCGCTTGCCGCCGTGCTACTTTTCTCATTGTATAACCTTTATCAGCGCGCTTCGCTTTTTTCAGTGGTGATATGGTTAACGAGATGGTTCGGCTCACTGGCCCGTTGGACAGATTGAACCGGCGCTACTCGACAATGCCTCTAACCGCCGTATGGCATTGGCGATTTCACCCGTTCCTTCAGTCGCGCTGCTTCGTGGAGCTAGAAAGCGCGTTGGAAAAATTGAATGAACGCCGTCTTTCTTTTTGTGTGTGTGTTTTTTTTTTGCAGTTTGTTTTGTTTTGGCTGAGGTCTTTTTGCGTCTCTTCCTAAATCAAATTTAAACCCTTTTTTCAATCTTTCTCTTATTCTGCCAAGTTCATGTCTATTTATTTCTCTGTCGTTCTGCTTTGGCGTCCGCACGTTCGGACTGTTACGCATCCAGGTTAACAAATTCAACCTTCAACTCGGATATCGTTAAAACGCTCCTTTCTTTCTTTCTTTCTTTCTTTCTTTCTTTCTTTCTTTCTTTCTTTCTTTCTTTCTTTCTTTCTTTCTTTCTTTCTTTCTTTGTTTCTTTCTTTCTTTAGTTTCTTTCTTTCTTTATTTATTTATTTACTTTCGCGTTACAAAAGTTTCACGAGGAATACTACGAGTGCAAAAAGGACCTCATCTCTCGAGTGCGCACATCGCTCGAAAGCCGTCCCCTTTCCCTCGCTTCTCCGATCGTGGCACAAGAGAAACGTTTCTCACATCGGAGGCGCTAAGAAAGTGGCAAAAGGTTTAAATAAAGACGATAAACGAGCTAAAAGACATCGGCCTTAGCTTCCATACAACCAAAGAGAGAGAGAGAGAGAAAGAGAGGCAATGCGTGAGGAAGAGAGAAGGAGAGGAACACCGCAGGAGCGTATGCGTGAGGCCCGTTCGCTCGCGAGGAACCGCGCTATCGGAGTTTTGGGGGAACGCGCGAAATGACGCGTTAATATCTGGACCTGCTCGTCGCGCGCGAGATTCTTCTCTCTCTTTTTTTTTTCTCTCCACCCAGCAAGCGCCGGTCACGCTGCTGCTTTTAGATTGGGGGTGGGAAGGGAGGCTAGCGGCGAGCGAAAGCTCACCGCCAGTCCTTTAATGAAGCGACCCAGAACGCGCTCACGCTCCTGGGTATATATACACTCTCGGACGCGCACGCGGTGATCGTCCTTTCCCTCACCTTCCTACTCCCTCCCCTCCCTCTCTCCCCTTCGCTCTTAAAGAAAAAAAATTAACACATAAAGGAGAAAAATCCCGTTAATTTCTGCTCGACCTGCAGCACGACCGATCGCGAACAGCATCCGCGACGCCGCCGGCTTCTTCTGCTCTCTTTGTCCCCGTTTCCTTCCAATGCCGCCGTGCGTTGCGTACCGCAACCTTCGGGAGCGCGCCTGAAAATTAGGGAAGCACGCCATCATCGAACCCTTCCCCTCGCCCCTTCCCGTGTCTGTCTTTCCCCTACCTTTTGCCATTTCTTCCCGTCATTGCTCTGACTCCTATGGCGGGAACGTGGAAAGGGGGAAAGTAAACTTGAAAAAAAAAGACGAGAAATAAGATGGGGAGAGGAGGAAACGGGGTAGGAGAGACGTGAGACAGCAGAGACGCCAAGATTAATCACCGTCTTCTCGCCCACCTAAGATCGGGGATGGTAAACGCCGCTTGTTTTTGATGCCTCCTGGAGCGTTGCGAGGCCTGGAGTGGAGGAGGTGGTGGGGGAGGGGCAGGCAGGTGGTGAGGACAAGTTGAGAACGAAGGGGTTGGAAAAGGAGTACGCCGGCCTCCTTAAAAAGAGGAGAACGCTAGGGCGCTGCGTGCTTTCAACCCGTTTAATGAAGCTGGTGCTGTTAATATACGCAGTCTCAGACGCTAGTTGCACAGCCATTATATAGATTCGGCGTGGGCTGTATGAGCGTATGACGTCAACTTGGTTATATGTACAGTTGAAGAGCATCAAATGAGTAGATAGGATTGGAAGGAATTATTTCTTCACCAGCATATCTGCATTTGTTTTTGAAAAACATGACTCTTTTAACAGTACCAAAAATTGAGATGACATGCCTGAGCGGAAAGGAAGACGTAGAAATAGGGCCACCCTTTTATTTTGGAAGCACGTCATGAACCACAATTTTGATGGCGTCGGTGTGACGTCGAGAACTTCGCGGTATTTCTGCGCACTTAGATTTGTACTTTGTTTGAATTTTTCTTTTCTTATGAGGCAAAATATTTTCCGAGGGAAGTCTTCCCACTGAGTCGTATACTAGACTTATGTACTCTGTACGACTTTTCACTATTAACCTTATAATCTAAGCCCAAACAGACGCAATCCGCGACATCATGAGCAGCAGGCGTGAAAATTTCACGCTACCATCGCTGCATGTCTTTCACCTTTCACACCATTTCAAGCTTACCCCCACAACAAGCTTCATACAACATATTCGTTTTCGTTGCCTAGAAAGTGTCTAGACTCTGCGAATCTAACATGATTTGATATTGATACTTATGGTATCTTTGATCAGTTCCCAATATCTGGAGAAGTACCGGCTGAAGGCAGTCGCTAGCTATGCGGTTTGGTATACGTAGTAGAACTGCTCTGTGACCAGCGGTATGACATGGTTCTGTTCGCCGCCGTTTGTGCAGCGTTCACAACGCCTCTGTGCATGCGTTCTCTAATTTTCTCTATCGACAGAAAGGAAGGGAAGTTAGTCGCAAATCCAGCATGACGTCACGCAAAGTCCTTCGTCTTGTTCTTCTGTTCTACAAAGCCGTCGCGCGCAGCACTGCAGCGTCTCCTCTGACCACGTATGTCCAATGTGCCAGAAGCCTTTTGGCAATAACCAAGACTCCACAACTAGGCTTTACTGTGTTTTAACGTGCGTCCGAACACAGCAAATTGCGCTGACTCTGTGCTAAGGCGTCCTCTAAAAGCCACGTAAAGGGGGCTGCGTCACATTAGGCGAAGCGGAAAGCTGTTATTGCTGGTGTTTTAAGAGAAGAGAAAAGTGGATAGCAGCGGTGGGGGAGGCAGTGTCGGACAGAAACGCTCCAAGGATGTTCGGAGGCTTGAGAGGGAGCAGCAGGGGAGGGTTGTTTTTGACGCCCGCCGCGCCGCCGAGATCTTCCAGCGAAGACCCGAGGTGCTGGGGGGTTATTAATTATGCGGCGGACTCGCTGCTTGCGGGGCCCGAGCTTTTTTTTTTTTTTAGGGCGTTGTTTCGGAGGAGGGAGGGAGGGGGGAATCTTTAAAACGCGTGTAAGTGCCGAACTGGAGAAGTGGGACCCCGCTAAATTGCGTGTTCCCGCTGTGTGCTGCCTGCCACGACCTCAAAACAAGCCGCCCAGTCCCTTTGTGGCGTGAGAAATAAATCTTCCCGCCGACAACGCGAGCGCCTCGCGAGGAAAAGTTTTGCGGGCGGGCGTCGTGAAAGAGATTCGTGGTGACGCGTGTCAGCGCACTCGCTGTGATGTTAGAGCGATAGCTGTTTTGTACAGCTGGCACTGTGCCGCGATAAATATTGTCGCTGGAAAGGCTCAGTGATGCCTGGCGTGGATGGTATTGCACAGGAATAGCTGTTTTACATGGTATTTGCACAACGATGTCTCACATGCTGGCGTAAGAGGTATTTCTGCAGTGAGATTTGGTATTGACGGTGTTGTACTGGCGAAAATCTGTTGTGACTGGTAATGCACAGTGATAGCTGATGTAGATGGGGTGCGTCGTGAAAGAGCGATGCATAGTGTTGCTCGTCAGTGAATGTGTTGTATCGCTTACAGCGATAGCGGTTATACCTAATATTGTATCCTGATAGACGCCATATAGCAGGAATTGCGCGGCGATGTCTGGTGCAGATTGTATTGCACAGGGATAGCTGTTTTACATGGTGTTACACAGCGATGTCTCGTATAGCTAGTACTACACAGTGATTATCGGTACAAACGGTATAGTACAGCGATAGCTGTTATAGCTGGTATTGCATAGCGATATCTAATACAGATGGTGCTGTAAAGAGATATCTGCTGCAATTTGTATTGCGCGGTGTTGTCTGATATATTTTATATTGTACAGCATAGCTGGTATAGCTAGTATTGTACTGAATATCATGACCAATATGCATATCGGAATCATTTTGCTTGGCAAGCATGATTCATGTTTGCTTGTCTTGGCAGATGTCACCACCAAGACTACCTCTCGATGCCTCAGTTTTGAATTCCGTTCCGTTCCTGTGACGTGTTTGCCCTCCTGTTGCCACTGTGGCTCCTCAAAAATTATTCTGCTGCGACAGCAAAACTGGACTTCCTGTAATCGTCCTTTAACGGGTATGTTAACCTAAGAATACACTGAAAATAAATCGAGCACTGATATCAATTGTGAATTGTGCTAGCTAGCACGAATTCAAATTTGATAAACACCACTAAATAATTTGCTGGATTCACTAAACAAATTTTAGTAGCCTTCTTTTTATAAATCTGCAAAAAAAAAGAAAATCCGCCATCTTTTCAAAGTGCAATGTAGCCACTAAACAACCCTAGAGAACACTAGATCTAGCGAGAAATGCGCCGGACTGGCAACACTGGTGTTCGGCCGGCCGTGGTAGCTCTGGCACAACTTACACATGGACACACACGCGTAAGAACGCTCTCCTAAATGAGTTACCGGCTTTAAATTGAGACGCAGTTTGTAACATTCGCAACACTTTCCAGTGACGCCTTTTGTAACGAGCGTGGCGATCATCCCACAACATTTAAAAGAAACATACTCCATTACGTCTGCTGAAAAACGAAAACTTCGAATCATTGAAGTAAGTCATTCATTACGCAGCAGCGTTACCAAGTTTAATGTAAAACGCCTAATCTCTGAACGGCGGACCGGCGTGGCTCAAAGTGCTCACCAAAACATCTCGCTAATTTCTCGAGCTTTTTTGTTTGTCTCTGTCTGCCTTCCGCTGTAAACAATAATGCGTCTTTTTTTGTTCTTCTCGAATGAGGCGCGCGAGAAAGCGAAGCAGCAGTTCTCGAGAAAGTTCAGTTGTTGTTGCAACTTCGAGGGGAACAACCAGTTTCGCGAATGCCCAGAAAGACAACTTCGCCGTGAACGCTCCGCCATAGAGCACACGCACCAGTTCGCCTTCCTCCCAGCCACTTTAGGTGCGATCAAAACTCACGAGGACTACAATTCAACTAAATCGAACGACGTATCACCAAAAAGAAACAAGTGGGATGTGGAGACAAAAAAAAAGAAAAGAAAAGACAGGAAAGACACGCAAGTTGTGTTCATGCTAATTGAACTCAAGCGCGCCACTGTTCAGCTTCATTGCGAACACAGCATTCGTGGTCTTTGGTCGGTTTTGCCGGCCGAGCGCTGTAGTCTTAGTTAAGGCTCTACGACGTAACAAAATAAGAGAGAGAGAGAGAGAGAGAGAGAGAGAGAGAGAGAGAGAGAGAGAGAGAGAGAGAGAGAGAGAGAGAGAGAGAGAGAGAGAGAGAGATAGATAGAAGAAGAAACGTCCATAATGAGAGACCTCGCGAAAATAACGAATAAAACATCGCAGGGACATAACGTCTCAAGAGTCCCCCTCGGCAGAAACGAGGCTAATGTACAGTAGATACAAGTATTGGTCACGGAACCTAGAGAGGGAAGGGGGGGGGCAGGAGGGGGGGTGGAGGCGCCTAGATGAATGTAAGAAGCGAGGCCTAATTGAATCAGCGGGATCTCTCGCTGGTTTCAATCTTTCTTCCGTATCGTGTCGGGTTCGAGCTTTCGTACATCTTTGTTCCTGTTTCTTCTCCTGCTTCTTTCTGCTCGCGTTCTTACGATATGTATATATTAGCGTTCATCGTACTCGACCCCCCTTAGCGCCTGCTTCGCCGCTTTGCATTTAAGGCAATTGGCAAGAGCTCTTCTAGGAGGCCGGGATTCTGCTCTTTCTTGCCAATAATGAACGCGGTATCTCTCCGAAAGACCGACGGCAGTGTTTTTTTTTTTTTTTTGCTTTCTTCCCATGAACACCATTCAGAAAGGGAAAAAAAGCACTATATGCCTCGAAACAAAAAAAGAAAAGGTTAATAAGATTTCGCAGGGCAAATTATATATATGGAATGAATGATAGAACAGAAAGCGTTGCTAGTGGCGAATTAATTACCTAATTGCGCTTCTCTGATTCCAGTGCCCTGAACCCCCGCCCCCCCCCCTCCTTCGACATCTCTACCCCGTCCCGATTTCTCTGCTTCCGCTCTCTCGGTGAGAGTTTTTCTATTCGATTATTTCTTTTTTCGTTACCAGTCCCTCCTGTGAGTCGACGCAGAGGTTAAGGAGTCTGAGCTATACATAGCGGTTTGATTACTACCGCTCTACCTCCCTCCCTCATTGACGCCTCACCCCCCCCCCCCCACCCGTTTCTCTACCCTTGTAGTCAAGGTACGGTCTGAAACCCGCGGCCTGAACCCATCGCTTCCTCTTCGCGAAACCTCGTTTTGCCTTCCCCACTGTCTAATCAATACATTTTTTTATCGCTTTAAACAGGAGTATGCGTCTTCTTCCAGTCGTGGCCGTGTCGTTATGTATTTTATCCCGATTTTCTTTTTCTTTTTTTGCTGATTAGTCAGCCGGGTGGACGCTTTCACGCACGCTTGAGGACTGAAAAAAAAAAGTCTTAGAAATTATAAAGAAAGATTAGAACGTGATGAGGGAGAGTTTGACCCGAGTTATTTTATTACAAATGAAAAAAAAAAGAGGGGGGGGGGGTGGCATGCGGCAGGCGAAAGACGAATTAACTTTTCTGCGACGTAAAGATAGCGGTGGGTGATAAGAGCAAGAAGGGAAGAAAAAAAAAACTTTCCTTCCGAGGTGTGACCCAACGGAGCGTAATCGCTCAATGCCGGCCGTAATTAATCAAGATGGTCTTTACGTTGCCTGACCGTGTCGGTCGTCCCTTCCCGGCCTTACCGTGTGCCAGGCCTTCTTGGCTGCGTGCTTTTGTTTACGCGGACCAAGCGTGCCATGGCCCCCTCTAGATTTTAATCTGTTTTCTCGATCGCATAGTTGCTCTCGTCGGCTCCAATCGTCTCTTTTTTTTCTCTCCTTTAAGAATCGATCATCAGCTGTTCGCAAAATCTGTCTGGGTCGCTGGTGCAATTGCCGGGACGAACCAGACAGTTTGAAGTTGCAGCTAGTCATAAAAGAAAGAACACTTCTTTCTTCACAAAGTTCGCGATGAGCAGTCTAAAAAAAAAAAAAAAAACTCTGCAAACTTCAGGCTATTTCTCCGCCCGTGCCCTTGTTTACTGCGACAATAGCAGGCCCTCGCAGGGTTACACCACCGTCTTGTTGTCGGGACCAGTTGGGTAGTTGCCGCTTTATTGGCCGCTGGCCAATGCATAATGACACGTTGCTGATGCAAATTTGTTTCATTGTAAAGTATCCGCTTGCATTTGGTACCGAAGTTCACACTCGTGGCCGGGCGGAGCGTACAGAGAGGGGGCCCATCTGGGACGCGCCGTAGAGATCGCCTCCCGTCGGCGGCGAGCCTGACACCGGCAGAGCGGCCAATAAGCAGCGCAATGTGGCGAACATCATGCTACGTGTGCCCTAATAATATTTGGGGTTTTACGTGCCAAAACCACTTTCTGATTATGAGGCACGCCGTAGTGGAGGACTCCGGAAATTTTGACCACCTGGGGTTCTTTAACGTGCACCTAAATCTAAGCACACGGGTGTTTTCGCATTTCGCCCCCATCGAAATGCGGCCGCCGTGGCCGGGATTCGATCCCGCGACCTCGTGCTCAGCAGCCCAACACCATAGCCACTGAGCAACCACGGCGGGTGACGTGTGCCCTAGTAACACAGGCCGGCCACTGACGACAAGAATACTGACGCTCCTCCATAACAGTCTCTGTATCGGCAGCTATGATCCCTTTTGGACGGAAGCTGCAGCGCTGATATAACGGGTGCAAAGCTCACGTTCCTCAGTACTCAGGCAATGGCAGATATTGAGAAACAAAAGTGCCTAGCAAAAGTCCCCAGATTTCTCTCTGGGGACGTTTTGCGCCGAGAGAGAGAGAGAGGACAACTATTGAAGTAAAGGGTAACCGCAGGGTCCTTCGACGGGCCCTGGGCGTGAAAATACGACAAAGAAGCTCTCGCGCATGGGCATGAGCTTGGTAGATGGTGTCCAAAATATGGCGTCCATGACGTTTTCTGGTTCTGCAGTCGCTTTCGGCACACGCAGCTATAAAAGGCGGGCCCTTTAAGAATGGCTTTTGTTACTTTGAGGAGGGAGTTGCTGTTTGTAAATTAATCATTTGCAACAACGTATAACCTTATAAGCGCAACAGTTCGTCATAATTACGCACGTGGGCAGAGACTAAGTGCCTTAATTGAACGAGGTGTCCTTACCCTCAACTGTCACTTGTCACTCAAGAAATGTCACTTTGGCCAAGGAGAGGCGCCTGTACTTGGACATCTAGTGGAAAAGCATGGCGTGCAAAGTTATACATGTGTGCACTTGAATGGTGTGTGTATATATGTCATGTGCGTGTCCGTATGTGAATGTATTTGTAGGTGTACATATATGTATATATAGGGGCGTATGCACGCCACTTCTACGGGTGTTTGCGTGTACACGTGTGAATATACCGTGTCAGTGTACAATATTGGTTTGTTATTGGTGTATGTATATGTAAATATATTTTTTTCTCGTTCTTCACAGCTTGGTGCGAACAGTTCCTTTTCTTTTTTTGTTTGTTTCTTGTGTTGCTTTTTTTTTTCTTCTTGTACGGGTGTACGACATACACTGCTGTTTTGCCGCTGTTGCCACTGCCTGTAGGGCCCCAGGCCTCGTCAAGCTGCTCAATGAGCAGCTTTTTGTCGGGGGTCCATTTTTCCTTGAGGAAAATAAAACTGAACCTGAAGCTGATTCTGAAATCTAGCTGCAGTTAGCGACTTGAAACAACCGAAGTCACAACGCGAGCTGAGTAGTTTCTTGGGTCTTTACTCGTGCTTCCGTCGTTTCGTGCCCAACATCGCCGATGCCGCCTGCTGCTCAGCAATAAGCCTTTCGCCTGGACAGCGGATTGCGGTTCCTCGTTTCGTTAGCCAAAGTTGCCGCTCTCTTCCGGGCCCGTGCTTTGACATTCTGACCGCTCTACCACAACAAAATCGCACACCGACGTGAGCGGAATCGGCCTCGGCGCCGTCCTCTTCCAGAGTTTTGGCGACGCCGAGCATGCCGTTGCCTGCGCCAGCCGTTCGTTGAGCAAGTCTGAACATAATTACACCGTCACTGTGCAAGAGTTCCTCGCTGTCATTTTCGCTGTCGATAAGGCCCCTCTCTATCTCTACTGGCGCCGCTTTGCAATCGTTACTAATCTCCATTCACTATGTTGGTTGGCTGGTCTTCGCGACTCGTCTGGCCGTCTCGCTGGATACGCGCCACGTTTGCGGCAATTTGTCTGTGCAGTCCGTTGTAAGAGTGGCCGCCATCACGCCGACTGTCTTTCAAGGCTGCCTCGACCAACAAATGCATATGACGTCGACAATTTCGATGGGCTTCTGGCCGCCGTCGACGACATTCTTTATCCGGACCTGGCCAGCTCCCGGAAAGAGCAGTGCAGCCACCGCAGCCTGGACGCCCTGTTCCGCTCAGCTGGTCAGCCGGCAGGTAACTATGGCTTTGTTATCAAAAATGGCCTTCTTTACAAAAAAGGATTACGCAACTGATGGTGCCTGCCTCTTCTTAGTGGTCCCTAAAAATGTGAGAACACACGTTCTCCGTGCTATGCACAATGAAGCAACCGATGGGCACACGGGTTTCACCCAGAATATACCATCGCATTCGGGGCCGATTCTATACTGGCCCAGTATGCGACGGAATGTCGAAAAGTGTGGGGCCAGTTGTGGCAAGTGCCAACAATTCGAGCGCCCTACTACTGCTCTGGTTGGACTCCCTCGCCCTGTGGCCCCACCTTCGTCTCCCGTCGAAGGGGTTGGAGTGGATCTTCTCGACCCATTACCGCGCTCAGCAAACGACAACCGTTGGATTATATAGTCTACGTCGACTAGCTGACGCGTTATGCTGAAACCGCAGCGATGCCAACGGCGACGGCTATTGATGTCTCAAGCTTCCTCCTCGTCCTCCCTTATACTGCGTCGTGGCGTGCGTGACGCAGTATATTCGTATTATTGCGAGCGATCGTCGCTGCCAGTTCGTGGCCGAAGCGATCGAAGGGCTGTTGCGTCTCGGTGCTTGCCAGTTTCGCCACGCGACCCACCCGCAGACAAACGGTCTCGTCGAGCGCACCAACAGAATTGTGACCGACATGCGATGTACGCTGGGACGGCATCTTGCCTTTTATCACACAAGCCTACAACGCTGCAACGCACGAAACCAGCGGGTGCAGCCTCCTTCTGTCTCTTTTATGTTAGACCACCGCGCAGCTTCCTCGACACCATCCTGCCTTTTGTTCTTCATGTTCGGACTGCTCCAACGCCCAGATTCCCTGCCGCGCTGAGGAAACGCGTCGCATAGCTTATCTCCACACGCTGGCGTCCCAGGATCGCTCCGAGATGCAGCTACAATTCACGACATGAAAACGAGTACGTATGACGA
>NC_134574.1:139653922-139671422 GCF_050947875.1 Dermacentor variabilis | reverse complement strand
ACTAACAGAACCGCGCGACGTCGACTGCAGTTCGACGCGCAATGAGGGTGAATAAACACCGCACATATTATTATTATTATTTTGTCGCTCTTGGTGTTTCCGCCACACTGCAAGCGCTGCGAGGACGGGTGTCGTGCAGAGCTATCGCGGTCGACGCACTGGGGCCTTTGAGAACCCAGACACCTGCTTAGGGCGTGACCCTGCGTGCTCCCGAAAGCGTGAATGTGCCTCTTGCATGAGTTCGAGACTAGCAGACTCTGAAGCAGGAGCCCCAGGAAGGGTGCGCTATACAGGTGCAACATGAACGGCACAGGTGCTCTTCAAGTTTTCCCAACGGAGGAATTTCAACATCCCGCTGTATGGGGTGTTGAAAGAAGAACTTTTCTAGCTGTTGCGCCAATGAAGAAGTGAAGCGTCGGCCTGATAAATCCGCCTGCAGCACCTCGTGTTCGCAGTCCATTCTTTTGCAACGCTGTTGTCGGTCTTGAAGCGTTTCGTAAGCACCAATGGGTCAGCGCAGCCGCCTGCACTACAACAGCTAGTTCACTGCTTGCGTCGAGCAACTGCGGGAAGCAACGCCGATTTTCACACAACTTGCTTTATGTTTGCCTCTCTCTCTCTCTCTCTCTCTCTCTCTCTCTCTCTCTCTCTCTCTCTCCTAAAATATATCGAAGTTAAATTATGGCGGTTAACGTTCCGCCACTATATAGAGTTATGAGGGACGTAGTAGTGGAAGGCTCGGAATTACACATTTGACCACCCGCGGTTCCCGAACAAGCGTTGCAAACGCGCTATACACGCGCGCGTGCTCTCATTCCGCTCCCATTCGAAATGCCTCCGCTCCCAGCGACGCGAACCCGCGACCTCGCCCTCAGAGCTGCGGAGCACCACAGCCCCACTGCGCCACCACCCACCGCCCGGCGTTTTCCTTCTTCCCACCACGTAAAAACGCTCTAATTATGTCCACATTGCACGCGGCTTGCTTGTCCGTGGCTCGTTCGCACAGCGCGGGCGATCACGTGCTTGAGCTATGCTCGAGCTCCTCGCAAGCAAAGGCTGCTTTTGAGTGTTCGTGTGCGCGCCGGAGAACAATGAACTAGAACGGGTGAGGGAGGAGCGGGAGTGAGAGGGGGGGGGGCAAAGGGTCGGAGCGCGTCGTGAAAACGTGTGCACGCGAAGGACAGCTTCGCTGTCATCGCCGTCGCGAAGCCGGGAAGAAGGCGGACGAGGGGGCGGAAGGCCCATCAATGGAGTGCGTCGCCCACTCGCGGGGGTGGTGGGGGGTTCGCCCGAGCATGTTCACTCCACGGCGCGGTTTTAATTAGGGAGCAAATTAGCGGCGGCGTCTTGACTTCCGCCTCCTTGCCTCGGCGGCGTCGGGGCTGCAGGCGCAGTCCCGGCCTCGGAGGCTCACTTACACGGAGCGACGCCACCGCGATATATCGCGCGGGGACGCGTCGTTCGTACTTGAGAGAGAAAGAAGAAAGGAATCTGCCAATGCGCGAAATTATGCTAGGTTTGTGTGAGAGACGCGATCACCCGCGGCAAAACGGGGTATGTATTGCACTGGCTTGGACGTGTACGCTTCGTACGACTGTACGCTCGTAGCGGCGCGACTATCGGCTCCAGAGCCGACGAAGAAGTCAGCTTACAAGCATGTAGCGCGAGGATAGCACACGCTATAGCGCGCTGGACCTGAGCGGCCACGGTGTCAGTCACTCCCGAGATCCCACTGCATCATGCCTGCCCGGCCTAAATAAACCGTGGCGAAGGCGGCTACCTCTATCGCGCCGCCTCCTACAAGTTTCGGTGGCCCGTACGACTGAGCCCAGCCTTCCCGCACGCTCTGTGTGCACGTGGGTAGTGTGTAGTGCGTGTGTGTGCCGCCTGCGCAACCCAAACGCAAAACGCACAGAGACCTTAGCGCCCGCATGCGTTCGCACGCGTTGCGCATGTGCACACACACACACACACACACACACACACACACACACACACACACACACACACACACACACACACACACACACACACACACACACACACACACACACACACGCACGCACGCACGCACGCACGCACGCACGCACGCACGCACACACACACACACACACACGCACGCACACACGCGCACACACACACACACACACACACACACACACACACACACACACACACACACACACACACACACGCGCGCGCGCGCGCGCACCTGAGCGAAGCTGCACCCGCCTTAGTTAAGCAATACGACGTTGTATGCTTTCTTTCAATAACCAGATAATACTGCACACTACATCCTTTAAATATTTTGTGAGCAACTGATTTACAAATGCTGCCAAGAAGGTCGTGCAGACAAAAAGAGAAAGAGTGGGACGTATGCGTCATACGTTTTTATTGTGTTTCTTTCTTCTTTTATTTTGTAACGCACTGAATATCTTCACGAACACCACCGCCCAACGCACGTCTCCCAATGGCCAGTCTACTTTTGCCTTTTCGACTTCCCGTCAGAAAAAAACGGGTTTGGAACGGGGTTCCAAGCGCCTACTGCCGCTCCCTTCACAACATCGCACACGAAAACTCCCAACGCTCCTCTCCGACGGAAGCAGGGCTTCCCTAAGTTCCCTTAGCCTCGGCCCGACGTTGTCTTGGCTTGTCTACGGCAGCGGCTAACGAGGGGCTCCCGTTCCGCGTCTTCCTCCCTCGCTTCCTTTCCTCTCCCTTGACCGGGGCACTTCGTCCCCTCGTCGACGCCGTCTCCGATCCCTTCGCCTCCCTTCCTTCCCTCAGCGGTGCACTTTTTGGAGGCTCGATGAGCGCGTAAACACGTCTCGCCCGACCGCGTGGACTCTGGTTGCCAGACCCGGGCTAGCTTTCTTGGCCAGCTCCTGCTCCCCCCTCCCTACCGCCCCCCCGGGAGGCCCATACATACTCTGCCTCAGCACTCCCCTGCAGTGCGGTGAATGGTACAGGGCTTGCGTTGGCCGATCGGTGACGAAAGGAAGAGGAAGGCTCGTCCACTGTTCGCCGTTAGTTCTTTCGCAGCGTTCTTTTTTTTTCTTTCGATTGAGCCATCGATTGCGTAGAGAGGGAGAACAGATGCAGACATTGGAGGTGCACTTCCGCGTTTCTCAAACTTTTTTTTTTCCGCTGGCCGACGCGACTTATAAGCAGCTTTCCTTGCACTGCGCGGAACTGGAGAAGCGGGGGCGTAATTGGGACGAACCCGTCTCACCGCTTCCCTGGTGTTCAGATGCGCTCGTTTCTGCGGCCTCCGTTATTGAGTTTGCTGCGCGCGCGCACCCTACATGCCATACTGATCGTGTCGCGTTACAGCTTATTATAACCTGTCATTGTAACGAGCATATCCAGTGCTCTCGGGAAGGGGTACGGGGGGGTGGCTTCTTTTTTGTAAATCTTTGTGACATGCTTTAGCACGCTTCGCCGAATGTAGTCGTCATTCGCGCTCGCGAATATTACGATGAGCAGGCGTGGTGTCTCCAAGTCAGAAAGTGGGCTGTCGTGAGGCAGTTCTCTTATGATGCAATTATCCGTAACGTCTCTTACAATACTACCCGGAGTCCTTGGTTTACCTAAAGTTAGATACCGGGAGTTTTCCGTGACAGAAACGACGATATGATTATGAGGCACACCGTAGTGGGATGAGACGGGGACGGGGGGGGGAGGCATTCTGTATTAATTCCAACCATCTGGGGGTTCTTTGACGTGCACCCAATGCACGGTACACGGGCGTTTCTTGCATTTCGCCCCCATCGAAATGCGACCGGCGCGGCCGGGATTAGATCCGCTCGTTTTCGGGCTTAGCAACGCCAACGCCGGGCCACCACGCCACCACGTCGGGTCTTGGGTTAATCCAAAATACAACCATCACAATGCAAGATTTATTACACGTCTTGAGTGCGTCAGAAAAAAGTATACAGCTTCTTTCTTCTGTGCCAGCTAAGCTCGCCCTCCATCCTACATCTTTGTCAATCTACTCTCCAGCAAATAGTGTTCATCACTCCGTCTACTGTCCACCCGTAGGGAAAGCGAACAGTCGCAACGACAGTATCGACTTCCGGAGTACCGCAAAGCCGATGCTTCAGAAGATGCAGAAAAACGCGACCGGAGGGTTTCTCCCCTGTAGTACTTTTGTCGACATACCGTTAGCGGTCCTTTCTATTTTTCTGTCAATTTTTTTTTTCTGGGGGGATAGTGTGCGACTGCCTCGCAATATTCCGAGTTACGTGAGGCAGTAAACAGTCACAGCAGCTCCTTTCGGATGCCGCAGTAAGCGTAGGGGTGCAAGCGCCGTTCATGCAATGTTCCCCGAAAGCTGACACGCACCCCTGAAAAGTTCCTCCCCCTCTACTCGAGCGATGTACATTCCCACAGGTAACCGTATATTTCTAAAAAAAGCCGCATCCCGCGCGTCCCTCCGCCAACATTTGTCAAGAGAGGCATCACGCATTCGCGACAGCTGCCTTAAACGCTTGCTTCCCCGTAACACTATAAGCACCACTGCAGTGCGTCATAGAAAGCGGAGGGTGGGCTCCGCTGGATTGGTCCGACTCTTACTTAAGTCACCCACATTCCACTAAAGTTTCCGTCTTCTTTATTTAACGAATAGCGCACATGCCACCGCTGCCTATATATTTCTCAAGAACCCACAGTTGTAACAACACTATAAAATGCCGGAGTGTACCATAAGTAAGCGCAGACGCACATAATAGCTCCCCCCCCACACACATACACAGACGTACACACACAAACACGCTTCAGAACGTATCCTCACGAGAGCCAAAGCACATCGCCGGAGAGTGCCCTCTACGGCCTCATTTCTAGAAATCACGTGCACCCGCGTCGCAAAAAAAAAATGCCCCTCTCTCCCCTCCCCGACACGCAAGGCTGTGCGCGCACAACCACTAGCCGTACATGCATAGTAGTTGTGTTTCTCCGTGCCGCTCCTTTCGACCGCGCCACAGGCCCTCGCCGAGGCAGCGCACAAGTAACGCGTCGGAAGCCATTTACGACTTTAACCCTTCTTCCATCAAGCGTTGCGGAGTCGTGCGCCGCGCCATTTGGGCGCATTACGGGCGCAGCCGCGCGTGAGCGCGCGCTCGCGCACGGAGGACCGGAGGAGAAGCGGCTCTCCAGGAGGAGGAAACGGTGACCGCGCGGTATAGAGGACGAGCCGGTGAGCGAGAGAACGAGATAGAGAGAAGACAGCTAGGGGTGTTCGCCATCTCGGGATGATGATGAAGACGTGCTACCAGCTATTCTTGGACTCCGCTTCGCTCGCCGTCGTCCTTCCGCGCGTGGTGGACACAGGAGTGCGAGGGAATAGTCGAGAAGGCGAGCGTTCATCGGAGAGAACAGAATAGGAGCAGCGGAGGAGGAGAAGGAGGAGGGAGTGAGAAGAGAATCGCAAATGTTTCTCTCCCAGAATGCGCCGAGCGATGCGATGCTCTGTCTAGAAGTACGAGGGCCGGTGGCCATCCTCGCCCACCCGTCCCTTCTCCGGCGGTAATGGGCCAGGATTCTTAGGGAGGAAGCGTCGGCGTCGGTGGTACGTAATTAAAAGCTTCGCTGGCTCTCGCTCTCAACACGAAAGTCGTGCTTTCGCGCGCAAGGAATGAGGATGACGAGGATGAGGCGGCGGCGGTAGTAGGAGAAGCACGAAGCGGAGGACGAGGCTCGGGGTAGGACGAGAAGTGAGGTGGGGGGTAGCTGCGCTAGCTCTCAGTGCATGCAACGAGCGCCGACGACACAATTAACGGAGGCACGCGTCCGTTCTCCAGTCGTCCCCAAAAACGCCGCTAACACCCGCACGTCGACTCGCCGCCCGGCTGAGGCGAGGGAGCATCCCCCCCCTCTCCCCCTCCACCGCTGCTTTGCCGTCGCCGCACCAGGGAGAAAGCGCCGGGACGCTCAAGAACAGAGCCGAGAGCGGTTGGTACGACTCGTCTCGGCTCGGCTGCGCTGTCGCGAGCGTGAAGAAATGGCTGGAATGCGGCAGGGTGGGGGCGGGCAGGCAGGCGAACGCGCACGGACGTTTTGATGGCGCGATGTTTGTTACGCGGCTCTAGGAGCGTTGTACACGGCGAGCCACTCAAGAGACATACTCGCGTCGGTGAACTTGGGCGACCGGAAAGAGTTGTGCATCGCTTGGTGGGAACGTTCCCGCTGCCTGCGTGCACACACGCGCGCTCGCGCTGGACACGCGGGTCATTAGCAAATAGCGCGCGTGTGGGCGCGGAGGGAGACGAGTTAATGCTTATGAAACCGATCCGCCCTATCTCGGTGGCGACGCGGGATGCCGGTGCACAAGTTCGGACCTGCGAATCGGGTGGGCGTGGTACAACTCGACCGAGCTGGCATCGGCGAACTGTGCGCAGCAGAGTCGAGCAAGGGAAAGGAAGCTGTGGTTGGAGGAAACCGCGCAAACTCCAGGTCCACCTTTAGGGACCCCTCTAAAGTCGCCCAAGACGAACAAGTTTCAACCCGCCGTCGACCAAGCCGTAACGAGACTAGTTTAACGGCGAGTCTGGAAACCAGAAGAGGCTTGTCCCAAGAAGGCGCGATGCGCCTTGGGTTCGGGCATGAAATAGATGGTAGCTGGCCCATGCCGTCGTCCAACTTATCCACGCTGAGGACGTTGTTGAAGGGAGAGACTTGTTCTCATCAACAACGAGGAATATAGAATTTATTTACAGTATCTACATCATGAGAACGTTACAGTTCATCAGTCTAGCTCATCTGAGAGAGAATGCACACCCAGCAGCCGCGCAACAGCAGCTTATAAACACTCTGTCCTCCCTAGATCCCTAGGTGAGGGAAAACGGCCGTTTAACTTTCGACCGACGGGAGCGTCCAAATTCATCGTCGCCGACCCACCTTTGATGGGGAGGGTTTACACACTCACCACTCACTTTCGCACAGGTTTCACTGACCACATCGAGGTGAGAGGGTTCTCGCAGACACGGTGCTGCCCCGAGCAGGCGCCTCTTTATCCTAGAGTCGGCTCCGCAGACAGTGGCCGCCGCATCTGTCCATTGACTTACGACTTCTAAGCTGCGTGAGACGGCACCGCAAGACATCTTCCCGGAGCTCCCCTGCTCCAAACAGACCGGGACGGTGTCGGCGTACGCTCTAACAATACTTGCTCTGCTGGCTGCGTCTAGACATCTCGGCGCCATTCCGTTGGTGACGCAGCGCATTGTCCTCCTTACAAAACGAGTCGCCGCCGCAGACATGCCGGCGCCTTTCCGACGGTCGCTTCCCCGAAGATCGCCAGCCCCCGCCGGTCGAACGTAACAGCCTGTCGTTGACTCCCCGCCGCTTCGAAAAGTAGTTCCGTTAGCAAAACTTGTTGCGTCTACAGAGTTCCTTTACAAATTACTAAAGCACGGATTGTTCCGGCTTCTTCGTAAACGTTACATAAAGAAGGAGAATTGTTTTCTGTGTGCGTGTTTATTTGCTTACTTTATTTGTTGTTATTGTTGTTGCTGTTTACCCCAAACTTCGCCATCACAAGTCTTCTCTATAATAGTATACCGTTTTGCTTTTTTATTGAGCTTTCCTGTACCTATACAAAGTACAGCATGAAAGGTAGGCCCAGTCAAAAGACAGACAATGTACTTTTGCCTCTATTTCTGGGTAATTTCTGTGATTGTTCAAATAAAAATAGAAAAAAAACATGCAAAAAAGAAAATGCCACCGGCTCGAAGAGCCCCTAGCCATAAGCCTGATCACGCCTTGGTGGCGTGATCAGGCTTATGGCTAGGGGTGGCTTTCACGAAATCTTACTCATTCCGCATTGGAATGGCCGACAACGCTCTCTGCAATGCCTGTCTCTGCGAGGAGACGCCGGAACACATTCTGTGCGACTGTCCTGAATATTATGTTCAGCGACAGTCCCTGGCATCTGTTCTAGCGCGCCTTGACACTAGACCATTGTCCCTCGACACGATTTTCACATGCCGCCGACAGAAGACTTCGCAGGTGAAGGCGACGATGGGACTACTTCGGTTTTTGAAAGAGATGGGATTGGACAAGCGGCTGTGACAGTGATATCACGTACCATGCCAGATTGATGGACTCCACCGGACGATGTGTGTGTGCTGTGCTATGTGCTCTCTCTCCCCCTTCCCCATCTTTCATCTCCCCCATCCCTCTCCCATGTGTAGGGTAGCAAACCGGTTATGCTAAACTGGTTAACCTCCCTGCGTTTCCTTCTCCACTTTTTCCTTCCTTCCTTCCTTCCTTGGTGGCGCGCCGTATCATACGAACAGCCAAAAGGCTCCAAGCGTAGGCGATGGAGACGACAGCTCACCGCAGGAACGGGTTGTCCGAAAAGGGGGTTAAGGAGAACGATTTCACCAACCTTTTCTTTTTTTCTCGTCAGAGATATTCTACTAACCTAGCTTTACTCACAATCGCTGACGAAACCTAAACAGAAACCGATCGCATACAAGATCGTAGGGTCTGACTTTACTGATTACGCAAAAGTATTTGATTCCCCCCCTCCCCTTAATCGTAATTTTCTGTTTACTAAACTAAGTGCCTATCACATAAATGGACAATCATTAGAACTGCTACGCTGTTATTTAGACGACAGACAGCAGCAGGTTTGCGTTTTGGGAGCAATGTCCTTACTTTTGTGACGTTCACTCGTGCTTGCTCGTTTTTTTTTTCACGTCGTGCAGTTACATCATTAAACTGTACAAACACAGCCCAACCTTCCGCGCTTCTAAGCACTGTCTGAAAAAAAAGTTAGCGCTGGCGTTCTTACTAACTTAACCATGCACAACATAGCCAGGCACATATAAGCGCGCAAATTAGGCAGTTCTCTTTCGTTGGCCGAGGAACAAAAAAAAAAGTATTTTCAGTGCGAAGAATCACGTTCGAAAACGGAACCTACAAAACAATAGCGCAATGACATGGGTTGTAGAATTTAATCACAGGAACCGCTCTTCCGGATAGGAAAGGATCTTCTTCTCCGTCTGCGCGACGATCACGGAACCGACGGCAAAAAAATAAATTATCCTTTTCTTTCTTTTAACTCATGACGCTATTCTGAGCTCCGAAACAATAACCACGCGATAAAAAATTGACAGCCCATATCCTCGAACGAATGAAGCGCAGACGGAAGTCAACGATGGCTTCGCCGATTTGCGACCTACAGTAGCGCAGGGCCTTTAAATAATGCAGGACGTCTCGTCAAACCTCCATTTCCTTTCTTTCTTCTTTCTTTTGATTCCTCGCATTCGCCTTGTCCCCGCACGTTCCTTTTCCCCAACCTCGCTAAGCCTTTGACGTCCTTATTACGACTTAGTCCTTTCGGTCGGTTCCGCACGGCTTTTCCTATTACCTCTTCTGCAGGCTAAGGTACGAGACCTCGTTCTACGCTATTATTACTCGCTAGTCCCTTTTATTTGGTGTTTTTTTTTATTCCGCGCTGTCTGGGCCTGGTATTTCTTCTGCCCGCTAGCGACATCCCGTTGCTTGACGTAATTTGGTTTGAGGTTGATGTCGCATGCAGCGCAGCCAGCCTCTGATCTCACGGGGGAAATAAAGGATAAAAAACGTTGTAACGACGACGACGACGAGATGAAAAAACAAGTAGAGATACGAATAGAAGACGTAGCCAATCTCGGAGCCGGCGCAGAACCTGGCAGGCGTTACGGGAGACGCGAACCGCTTCGTCCGGTCCCTGAGGACGTTCGCCCTGATTTTCTTTTGCGCTATCGTCGAACCCTTCCCTCTTTACGCGCATCCCGCCTGATCTTGGCAGTCTTGACGACCAGTTCTTATCTCTTTTTCTTGCCCGGTCTATCTGATTACGACGCAGCTACGATCGCTCTGCTCTTTCCGTCGTTCAATATTCACGTGACCTTTCTTTTGTTGTCGTCGCTGCCTCAGCTCCTCTAATATATTATTCGAACAAGTCTTGGCCGCACCTTTCTTGTTTTTCTTTTTTACCTTAGACACCTTTATCTTTTACCTTCTTACCTTTTGCCACTTTTACCTTTTTTACCTTTGTCCTTGTGCTAGCGCTTTATGAAGGTAAATGGAAGGCAACCTATCGCAGACTCACATCATAGAGAAACACCTGTCGCAGACGCATTCCTAAAGTGACGTCACAGATTATGCGCTACAATCCTGCGAAGCAGAACAATATTTCTCAGCCTGTCATTTGTGAAGACGGGTTTCCTTTTTCTTTTC
Organism: Dermacentor variabilis; assembly: GCF_050947875.1. NCBI lineage: Eukaryota > Metazoa > Arthropoda > Arachnida > Ixodida > Ixodidae > Dermacentor > Dermacentor variabilis. Next base: position 139,661,198 of record NC_134574.1, on the reverse strand, counting down.
TGTCTCTCGCTGGCTCTAAAGCTTCATGTTTTGCTACTTTTGCCACCAAGTTCCAAAGCTCAAACGCCCGATCTTTTGAAAGATCGTTCTTTATAGCCCTACAATACATACCACTGATGAAGCAACACACTGAACTGAACTGAAAGACAAGCTGTCGGTGGTTCACTACCCTTTCCTGCCCCTCCCGGACAAATCCCCAAGCGCAAATTTTCAACTGTGACATTCTTTTCTTTTTCATCCTTGTGAAAGGGCTGGAGATTACGAAGGATATTCAAATACAGTGGCGACGGCCGTTTGAAAACGTCAAACGTCAGTGTCATAGTCGTTTTCACGAAGCCACTTCGCTTTCGCGAGGAGGCCGCCGTCCTGCCGGAGCGAACTACTCGTGTGCCCGAAGCATTAGAAACGTAATTTAGATTTCGCAGCGGAGGGGTGGCTTCTCCGCCGTTCCTCCGCGTTCACGCCCTGCCTTTGAGCGCAGTGTATTCGCGTGAGCTTTCGTTGCGATTCTCGAGTTGTTCAAAGCTCAGCAGTTCTACAGTGCGTCCTGAAAACGATGCAGTGTTGCAATGAATGAATGAATGAATGAATGAATGAATGAGTCTGTCTGTCTGTCTGTCTGTCTGTCTGTCTGTCTGTCTGTCTGTCTGTCTGTCTGTCTGTCTGTCTGTCTGTCTGTCTGTCTGTCTGTCTGTCTGTCTGTGTCGGCTGTGACGACGGCTGTGTAACGACGATTGCATGACAATGATGGCGTGACGAAAGTCGGATGACGCAGTTAGAATGACGGCAAAGGAACTGCCACGGCGCTGTCACGACGACGGCGTGAAAACGAATGCAGACGGACGATGCAATGACGACGATGGCATGACAACGGTTTGATGACAATGGGATGACGACCAGTGTTCGACAAAGCAGGAATGACGACGACACAACTGCTACGATGGCAGCATGACCACGACCACCTACCTAGTGGCCCAAGCTATTAGACAACTCATGCCACTGAGTTGGTGTATAAGGCGCGACGACAACGGCGTGAAGAGAATCAGATCACGTGACGCCGGATTGACGATGATGGAACGACCACAACGGCATCACGATTACGAGCATATGCCTAGCGGCCCAAGCTCGTGGGTAAATTCGGCCACTGGGTGGGCGTGAGAGAATAGATAGATAGATAGATAGATAGATAGATAGATAGATAGATAGATAGATAGATAGATAGATAGATAGATAGATAGATAGATAGATAGATAGATAGATAGATAGATAGATAGATAGATAGATAGATAGATAGATAGATAGATAGATAGATAGATAGATAGATAGATAGATAGATAGATAGATAGATAGATAGATAGATAGATAGATAGATAGATAGATAGATAGATAGAGAAAGTGGGTTAACTGAGGGGCCCGATTTTTATTATTCATATCAACTCTTCCAGCGGCAGAAAGGATGTTCCACACCCGACGCCAACGTTTGTGAGTGGTGGCGCTCGCTAACACTCCCAAGGTTAGTTCTTGTGGAGCGCTTTATAAAACTGCATCGGCTGTGGAGCAATGAACTCACAAAGCGGAACCTTCTCTGCCTACCCATTGAATTGTTGTTGCCAGAGTGCCGTATTTAGTGTTTACTCGGGATATTGTTCTTGTCAGGTATACGCCGTAAAGCTTGCATCGTAATGCACCGAAAGCGTCTCCCGGTTATGAGAGAGAGATCTTGAGTAATACCACTTGTGAGACTGTTTATAACCAGACTGTTTATAATCCTCTGTTTTCTAACCCAGACACAGTGATTGGCGAATGATGTCGATATGTCTGCTGGCTATCAGGTCTCCCATCGACAACATAAATAAATAAAAAAATAAACACACACCTAAATAAATAAACGAATAAACGTTACCTTAAATATCTGTGCAAACACTCGAATATAGGCTTCTTTGGAGCCAAGAATGTCAGAACTATATGGAAAATGCTGCTTTCTTGAGAAAATCAAGAATATTAAGATCTAGCCATGCAATGTTGGCAAATTCAGCTAAATTGCATCGAATCAGCATCTTTTATTTTTTTTCAGCCAGGTTAACGGTTCTCAGCAATATCCGGGAGGTGATAGGTGACGGCAAACTTCGACATGTCACTCAATAGATATATATATATATATATATATATATATCGTAGCGCGTTAATCCATTACCGTCCCCTCGCGTCGCCCCTTCATAGGCACATCACCGTACACAGGCTATGTCCTGGAGTTTAAAGCACCGTTTCGGAACTACTCTGATTGAAGCGTTTTGACGGTCGGTCGCAACCCGCCTGCCGTCTTGCCGCGCTTCGCACCTCGACGGCGCGGAAGTGAAGCCGAGGCCGACGCGCTCGGCGGCTAAGTATCGCAGCCAACAACACTCACACACCAGAACGCTTCCCGGAGCAAGCAGACGCTCGTGCGCCAGTTGCCGCGCCACCTACCAATAACCACTGCGAAGCGGGTGAGTTTTGTAACTCTCGAGGCCAACGATAAGAAGACTCGCGCCCGGGGCCTGCTTCCGACGCTCGGTTGCGCACCGCAGAGCAAGCGGAACCGGGGGTCTGCCGACGCCGGAGCCGGAGTCGCGGGAGCGCTAGAACACGTCTAAGAGTCGTCGTGCGTAGAGGAGAGGAGAGGCTCCGGCGACCACCGGCGCGTGAAATGCGACTTGCGCCGATTAGCGCCAAGGAAAGGAGGGAGAAATGCGCGTCGCCGGAGCATTCGCCGGAGGGCGCTGCAGAGCCAACTGCTTCAACCCTTCTGGCCTCGTTCTATCGCTACAGGCCCTCGCTCGCCTAATGAAACTCACTTCCCGGCCTAAACTGCGCCTAACCGTGCAACTTCTTTCCTTGCTTTGTTTTTTTTTTTGTCCCCGCCCCCTTAATCTCTCTCGTACCGTCTGTTCTAGTTGGATAATTTTAATCTTCCCCTTCTCTGTTCGTGGACGGAGCTGAGGGGGGGGGGAGGGCTGCTTATCCGGCACGGATGACGCAGCTGTTTTCTTTTGCTTAACGGGGAAGTGTGTAAACGCACATGTGTGTTACAATCCATTGCTGGTTACCCGTCATTGATGACAATGCCTGTTCTGTTGTCTGCTTCTGAAGTGCGAGTACCTGAATATATGCGTCAGTATATTTGTTTGCCTGCTAAGCGATATAGCTTTTACGCGTGTTAGGGCAGCTCACTGAGAATTGTTTTCTTCTTGGAATTGAAATGAAACGAGGGCAATGCTTCCACATCTTTATTTTTTTTTGCATCACTCATGCACATACTGAAGCGACGAAATTCAGCTAGCGCACGCGAGCAAATGACGCTGACGTCACATCTCCTGCTTTAAAGAGTGAAACCTTATTTAGCTCGAGAGCTCCTATTTTAGCAAACGGGAACAGAGAAATCATTTTTCTCCGCCCTCTCTGCACCTAATTTGACTAATTTCGTTGCATTAAGATATGCAACGATAAATTCAAAATCTGCTGGAATTACGAAGTGGGATGTTGATTTGAGCCGCGTATGTGTTTACCAAAATTTTTGAATATCAAGATATGCAAGGAAAATGAAACGTTCACAACTATATAACTCGGAGATATACAATGCTATTATACTTCTACAAGCTGCTTCTATTAGCACAACCAAAACTGGACAAAAATGAATTTATGTTTGTGAGTAAAGCTGTCGCAAATCATCCGTAAACGTAACACGTTCACACAATCATTGAACATGCACATCGCACTTGTCAGCTTGAGTTGCTCTAACAGATGGATTGTACAAAATGGCGGTATCTCTGTTTGGTGCAGAGTTACGAATTTGAAACTTCGTGCTTCCATTTCTTTACAAAAATTACTAATTTTCGGCAACATTAAGAAAAAGAAATTGAGACGATTACTCGAAATTATGTTTCGGTTTGTCAGAAGAAAAAAAGCTTTCTCTCTAAAATGCACCAAACTACATTGAGATCACTCTGGAGATTTTCCGACAAGAAGCATTCCTATTTTTCACAGGCATTCGAACAGCACAAACAGAATTGACCTCGCACTGAAGCTTTCCGTCAGAACAAAGTCGCCTAATAAAAAAGAGCATTTCTGTTTTGTGACTAGGGAGTTCTGCACGGAAGTCTATTCGCGACACTTAGTTCGCACCACCCTACGGAGAAGGCCGTTCACTCCCTCTCGGAAGTCGGCTGTTCTAAACATCTATTCTCCGCTTCTCTACCCCTCGTTCCTCCACATAATCTCGGTACGTGTACTCTGTGGGCCCCTTCCGCCCTTAGGACAATGGCAATCCCTGAAGGTGTTCAGTTAAAGTCGTCAACAGAGGGTTGAACAAGGGCAGAGCATCAGTGAATACGCTCACTATGCGCTCCGAATGGACACAGTATGCGACCACTATACCCTGAAGCGCCGAGACCCAGCCCGTATGCGTACCTTCTGCAGCAGTGCATGATTCTGCGATGCCACGCAAGACGCTTGCCTTTTTGGCTACGATAAGGGTAGCGTATATATATATATATATATATATATATATATATATATATATATATATATATATATATATGGCGGGTGTCCCTCGACACGCCGACGACGGCGAGGACAGCAGGGAGCTGTCGACCCCCGCCGCCCTCCGCGCCCATTGTCTCCGACGAAAGAACGGGAGTGCGTCGCGCGCTCGCGGAAGAATACTGTCGCCATCGTAACAAGCATCGCCGCGACGTCAGCGGCGGCGACGGCGGACCGGAGCTGTCGAAAACAGCGGCTTCCATCCCTTACCGCGAAACTCGCGTTTCTAAGCGCGTTAGCAGCCGGAGAGACAGACCGGGGGGGGGGGGGGGGGTTGCGGAGCGGCGGGCGGGCGTCAAAACCGCGATTGCAAGTGGCAGCTTCTCGGGCGGAAAGCTCGAGGAAAATCGAGTTGGCTTGTTCTGCTCTCCGCGCAGGCGTTGTATACGCTATTACTGAGCACTACGTCCCAGGCTTGGGCTTCGCAGCGTTCGATATCGCGTCTGTGGAAGCGGCAACTCTCTTTTGTGTGTGTGTGTGGTTCATTGTCTATCCCGTCGAGAAACGTTCGGAGGAGTGGCGACGGTCTTGAACTGGGCGTATTGGGGGGGGGGGGGGGGGGGGGGGGGGATAGCCTGCATTGTCCCCGACGAAAGTTTAGGCTTAGCGACGAGAACAGTGGCGGAATAGTTTTTAAGACCCGGAATGAACCGGCTAGATGCGCGTAATAGTGTTTTACTTTCATTCTCTTCCAATAAGATCATCCTGACGCAGATTCTGTAGGTCTCTGGCTCGACGCTTATCACCGCCGCACCCATACTTTCCGTTTAAAACACTGCCTCTAGAAAATTTTCGGAGTGATGAATAAGTGCGTTAGGTGCGGCGCCGTGAAGACTTACGTTCCCTTATTGCCCCTTCGAACGTAGGTTCCTCATATGCTTCCTGGTTCCGCGCTTGGCCCTCATGACACAGTGTAAAGCGATTTACACATTTAAGAACGCTTTCTCTCTATAACCCTCATTCATAGACCCAAAAGGGCGTAAGGATGGGAGTTTTGCTTCCCTTAAGAACCCGTAGGTATTTAAATGGGTTTACAATGTTTTTTACTATTCATCTCTCTCTCTCTCTCTTTGCAGTTCTAACATGTCGACCCAATTCGTTCAACAACTGCGATAATGATTATTTCGTGCATCGTATTTCCATGAGACGGTAATGTAATCAGCGTGGCCTACAGTCATTATAGGAACGAGGAATGGCGATACGTCTAAAATGTGAATGGGAGAGTGAGAAAAACGAAAGTGTTGGCCGAACATGATGGGGCGACTGTTATTTGCTTCACATCGAAAACAACGACATCGGCGTTTGACATCGGAGATTGAAAACGGTGCAACTGCTGTTCCGTGGATGTTTTCTTTCAACTGTAATGAACCGTTTTGCTATGTTGATAAGTCGATTCTCTGACTACATCCAAACATAGAGATGCTCTTGTCTACTTGTTTGAATCAGTGGCAATATTGCAAATACATTGAACTGGCAAACTATATAAAGATTGATGGGGGGAGAAGGGGGAAGAGGGGTAAGTAAGAAACCAAGATTATTGGCACCCATACTTCAGGAAGCGGGAAAAATGTATAATCTTACCGAGAGCACCATACGAAGCTACAGAAAAAAAAAATAAAACTATGTGAGCTTTATCTAAAGAGAGCTTTGAAGTCAAAGCGAAATTCTTCCTCGTTCGTACATCCAACCCGCGACCAACGCATTTCCTTGAGGTCGTCGCTCTACCACCTGAACCAACTGAGAGATCCTCAGTCGTCGCGGTGAGGCCGATTTAATTCGACAACACGAGGCGCGGTCCTACACAATCAGTCCTTGGCGGAGGTGCGCAAGTCGTTCGGTCGTTTTACGACGGGGGACCATTGTCATCCATCTGACTGAGGTAAGCAGCTTCAGAACAAGGTATTCTAAATATATTACGAATGTTCGCGACTTTACGAATCCCCGCACTTTACTCCTCCTTCGTTCGCTCTTCCGAACCTTCGCCTTTCGATACACACTGAGGTGCTGCGCACTCTCGACACGAGCGAAGCGTGATTTGGGCCAACCGTAGCGTACGGCTTAAATGTCCAAGCCCGGCAAAAAGAAAAAAAAAAGAAAGAAAGAAGGAAACAACCAGGCAACCCGACACATGGGCTGACTAGCAACTGAGATATTTACTTAAGGCCAGGAAATATGAATGAAAGGCGCGAGTAGGTGCGGATGAAAAAATATACACACGCTAAGATGTAAACCTTCCCTGCCGGTAGGCATGAGAAGCGATAGAACGCTTACGTCTGAGCAGTGCGTATGCGGGCACTGACAAGCAAGGAACGCCAAAAATAAATACACAAGAACGACTGTACGCTACGGTTATCATGAACGAACCAGCTCCGACCGAACCCTTGCTCTAGGCCGCAGTGCAGTCGCCACGTGCAGGCCTGACGATACCGGAGCAGATACTTCAGATAAACGGAATGGTTGCCAACGCTCGCAACGAATAAGGGGAAAGGGGGTAGAAGGAGCCAAGATGGCTGGTTTGTGTTCTTCGTGCGGGCTACTAATTACTCCAGACGTGGGCGGGCGGGCGGAGAGGAGGCATCGAACACGTCCTCCACGCGTGTATACGCTTCCTCGGGAGCTCGCGGAGCTCGCGGCCGTTCTTGGGGGTCGGCAGGCGGAAATGCGCCCGCTCGCTTCCTCTTGAAGCGGGAAGAGGTTG